>NW_026943824.1:11643803-11883803 GCF_035594765.1 Anolis carolinensis | reverse complement strand
TTACAAATTAAGCACCAAAACATCATGTTATACAACAAATTTGACAGAAAAAGTAGTTCAATACACAGTAATGCTATGTAGTAATTGCTGTATTTATGAATTTAGCACCAAAATATCACGATATATTGAAATAATTGACTACAAAAATGCGTTGGATAATCCAGAATGCTGGATAAGCGAGTGTTGGATAAGTGAGACTCTACTGTATATATTAATTCAACTCCTTGGAGAAGAAGCCTGGAATATATATATATATATATATATACACATACACACACAGTAGAGTCTCACTTATCCAACATAAACTGGCCGGCAGAATGTTGGATAAGTGAATATGTTGGATAACAGGGAGAGATTAAGGAGAAGCCTATTAAACACCAAATTAGGTTATGATTTTACAAATTAAGCACTAAAACGTCATGTTATACAACAAATTTGACAGAAAAAGTAGTTCAATACGCAGTAATGCTACATAGTAATTACTGTATTTACAAATTTAGCACCAAAATATCACGATGTATTAAAAACATTGACTACAAAAATGAGTTGGACAATCCAGGATGTTGGATAAGCGAATGTTGGATAAGTGAGACTCTACTGTATATATAATTTTGTGTGTGTGTGTGTGTATAACAACAACAACAACAACAACAACAACATGATTTCCCAAACTGGAAAAGATGTTCCCTGCACAGAACATGCTGTCAATTTGTGATTTTTATTATTATTATTATTATTATTATTATTATTATTATTATTATTATTATTATTATTATTATTATTGACACAAAGACAGGGTATGATCCAGCGTATATATCTCGTTTGCTATGTAATACTCTGCTTTGTGTCAATAATAATATAATAAGTCACAAATTGACAGCATGTTCTGTGCAGGGAACATCTTTTCCAGTTCAGGAAATAATATTGTTGCATAGATATATTATTTCCTGTGCATGTCTGTTTTATACCCAGTCATCTCTGGATGAAATATGTGTGTGTGTGTGTGTGTATCGTGTATATATATATAACGTGTGTATTTTTAGAAAAACATTTTAATATGTGTATTTTATATAATGTTTATGAGTATGTGTTTTTATCTATGTTGTAACCCTTGGGCCACAAGGAGAAGTGGGAAAGAATAATAATAATAATAATAATAATAATAATAATAATAATAATAATAATAATAATTGTTATTAGATTATATGGAAAATATAAGAGGTCATCTCAGGGCTATTGAAGAAAGAAATGAATGGTTTCCCAAAAGGTTTGAGATGCTTTCTTCAGATTTGGGTTTAATCCAATTGTGAGTGCCAGATCTCTTTGACTCTGAGATCTATTCTTATTAACTCCGAATGATCATTAGGATAATAAGCAAATAATGGCAGAACACCAGGAAGCCGAGAGGCAGGTTTCCTGAGCCTCCAGAAAGACCAACGGGGAGGCATGATGTTCTCCAAGAGAGAGGAGCGTGGAAAGAAGCAAATCTGGTTCAATTTCAAGACATGCTTGCGCATGGCCATGGTTGAATTACCCTGGCACAATGTTATGAAATCCTGGGAGTTGTAGTTTGGTGAGGCACCAGCCTTCAGATCTTGTGAAATGACAACTCTATGGTCTCAAGATTCCCGCCAGAGTATGTCTGCACTAGAAAATTATTCCAATTTGACATTGTTTGTGCTGCTTGGCTTGATCCAATGGAAATTGTAGTTTAACGACGGACTTATCTGCAAGAGAACTCTAGATCAAATCAAGGTAATTTGGGCATCGGGTACCCAGTTCTCCCAGTCATAGAGTTTGTATGATGTTCTCCATCATATCATGTCACCATCTTCTTCATTATATCAACGTTCCATGTTCTCCAACATATTGCCTCACCGTCGTCTTCATCATATTATTTCTCTATGTTCTCGATCGTATCACCTCATCATCTTCTCCATCATACCATCTTTTCCATCATATCACTTCTCCATCTTCTCCATCATATCATTTCGCCTTCTTCTGCATCCTATCACTTTTCCATCTTCTCAATCCCATCCCATCACCTCTCCATTATCTCCAAGTGCCATCATATCACCTTCCCATCTTCTCCATCATATCATTTCGCCTTCTTCTTCATCATTGTGTCACCTCTCCATCTTCTCCATCATACCATGTTTTCCATCATATCAATTCCCCAGCTCCTCCATCATATCAGTTCTCCATCTTCTCCATCATATCATTTCTCCTTCTTCTGCATCATATCACTTTTTGATCTTCTCAATCCCATCCCATCACCTCTCCATTATTTCCAGGTGCCATCATATCACCTTTCCATCTTCTCTATCCTATCACTTCTCCATCTTCTTCTGCATCATGTAACCTCTGCATCTTCTCCATCATACCATCTTTTCCATCATATCAATTCTCCAGCTCATATCACTTCTCCATCATATCAGTTCTCCATCATATCACTTCTCCATTTTCTCCATCATATCATTTCTCCTTCTTCTGCGTCATATCACTTTTTGATCTTCTCAATCCCATCCCATCACCTCTCCATTATTTCCAAGTGCCATCATATCACCTTTCCATCTTCTCCATCCTATCACTTCTCCATCTTCTTCTTCATCATGTCACCTCTCCATCTTCTCCATCATACCATCTTTTCCATCATATCAATTCTCCATCTTCTCCATCATATCATTTCTCCTTCTTCTGCATCCTATCACTTTTTGATCTTCTCAGTCCCATCCCATCACCTCTCCATTATCTCCAAGTGCTATCATATCACCTTTTCATCTTCTCCATCATATCATTTCTCCATCTTCTTCATCATTGTGTCACCTCTCCATCTTCTCCATCATACCATGTTTTCCATCATATCAATTCCCCAGCTCATATCACTTTTCCATCTTCTCCATCATATCATTTCTCTTTCTTCTGCGTCATATCACTTTTTGAGCTTCTCAATCCCATTCCATCGCCTCTTCATTATCTTCAGGGGGCATCATACCACTTCTCCATCTTCTTCTTCATCAAGTCACTCTCCATCTTCTTCTTCATCATGTCACTCTCCATCTTCTTCATCATACCATCTTTTCCATCATATCAATTCTCCATCTTCTTCATCATATCATTTCTCCTTCTTCTGCGTCATATCACTTTTTGATCTTCTCAATCCCATTCCATTACCTCTTCATTATCTCCAGGTGCCATCATATCACCTTTCCATCTTCTCCATCCTATCACTTCTCCATCTTCTTCTTCATCGTGTCACCTCTCCATCTTCTCCATCATACCATCTTTTCCATCATATCAATTCTCCATCTTCTCCATCATATCATTTCTCCTTCTTCTGCATCATATCACTTTTTGAGCTTCTCAATCCCATCCCACCACCTTTCCATTATCTCCAAGTGCCATCATATCACCTTTCCATCTTCTCCAACATATCACTACTCCATCTTCTTCTTCATCGTGTCACCTCTCCATCTTCTCCATCATACCATCTTTTCCATCATATCAATTCTCCAGCTCATATCACTTCTCCATCTTCTCCATCATATCATTTCTCCATCTTCTTCATCATTGTGTCACCTCTCCATCTTCTCCATCATACCATGTTTTCCATCATATCATTTCTCCTTCTTCTGCGTCATATCACTTTTAGATCTTCTCAATCCCATTCCATCACCTCTTCATTATCTCCAGGTGCCATCATATCACCTTTCCATCTTCTCCATCCTATCACTTCTCCATCTTCTTCTTCATCGTGTCACCTCTCCATCTTCTCCATCATACCATCTTTTCCATCATATCAATTCTCAATCTTCTCCATCATATCATTTCTCCTTCTTTTGCATCATATCACTTTTTGATCTTCTCAATCCCATCCCATCAGCTCTCCATTATCTCCAAGTGCCATCATATCACCTTTCCATCTCCTCCAAGGAGGCAGTTCCCCCCAACTCTTCCCCATTAGGACTTGGTTTCCCGGGAATCCGCTCTCTCGGCCCTATTTCCCTTGGCAAGTCCAGGAATCCTCTCCAAAGTTTGCTCTGCTACCCATTTCTTTCTCTCTGCCGTCTTTGTTCTTCCCTCTGGTGCACCTGTGGAGGGATCAAAGGAGCCCTGTTCGCTCCTCACCTGCTTCCCAGGTGCTCCAGGAAAACTCTTAAATGAGGCCCGTCACTCAACTGATGCATCCCCGGATTGCCAGGACATGTTTGGAATTGGGCCTGGCACTGAGGAATGAATGTTCGTCGATGTCACAAAGGGAAACAAATAATGATTTATTCCAAAGCGAAAGGGCCCGGCTCGTTGCCAGCGAGCCAGACATCCAGCGAGCGTTATGAAAAAAAAGGGAGGCTATGGAAACAGAGAGATCCGGCACGCTCCCACCTCGGCCTGAAGTCAACTCCACCATTTCAGTTGCATGCTTTGGAGCTGATGACCCCACCCAGCAAAAAATAAAATAAAATTCCAAAGCCAAACAAGCCCCTTGACATGCTCTAGGCAAGGGAGGCTCAATTGAAGATGTTTTTTTGGCAAACGAGCCAAGTCATCAGGAGACGAATTAAGCATATTTGCCCGCAGCTTTGGAGAAATCATTCCAGTTGAAGCGAACAAGCTAGAAAGTCGTGCGTTTTGTGGGAACTAGAAGGTTGCTAGAAGGTGCCCAAGTCTTCCAAAGATTCACAGACTTGCTTTTGCAATCCACGGATGATTTATTATTAATTATATCCTTGATTTATACCCTGGTTATTGTTCAATAAACCTAATAAACTGGCACAAACATGCACACATTGGAAATGATGCCCAATATAAATCAAGAGCCAGGATCCTATTTTGGGATGGAAGGAACGCCAAACATTGCGCGTAGAGTCGGCACGGAAGGACTCAGGAGGCATCCAGATTGTAAATTTAATAGAGTTTGGCACTACTTTAATAACTCCAAGAAATCCAAGCCTTGGAATCCTGGAAATTGTAGTTTGGCAAGGCACTAGCAAACTACCGGGGAGGTGAAAGACCTTGTAAAACTACAACTCCCAGGATTCCACATCTTGGATTTCTTGGATTTATTAAAGTAGTGCCAAACTTCATTAAATCTACAACATGTTCCATAACCTTGAGCCACAGCAGTTAAAAATGGCACCAAACTGCATTGATTCTACAAGGTAAATGCACCTTCAGTTTTTAAATCTGCTCTCCAAGGTATTGATCTGATTTTGGGTGGATACTTTGGAGAAGTTTGGACTAAATCCCGGAATGGATTACAAGGAAGATAGGGCCTTCACACAGTAAATGGAATCAGAACTTGATGAAGTTGTTTTATTCAGAAGCCATTCACTGCCACCGTTGAATTTTAGATATTTTGGAGATTTATTTTTCCATCCCAAGGTTTACCAAGGTGTCATTATATTGAGCCTTGGCTTTCAACTTTGGAGACCTGGGTTCGAATCCCCATTCAGCCATGGAAAGCCAATGGGTGATATTGGGCAAGTCAGTCTCTCAGCCCCAGAGAAAAGCAACCCTGAACAAATTCTGCCTAGAAAAATCCATGATAGCTTCACTTTAGGGTCACTATAAATAAAAAATGACTTAAAGTCACACAACCGATATGGGACAGAGCACTCCTTGTGACTCCAGCACTCATTTGGGTCTTTTCCTGGGATTTGTAGTTTGATGAAGCCACTCTTTGGGATGGGGGAAAAAGAAACACTTTCTCCTCCTGTATGGAAACTATCTCTCGAGCTGTCCATTGAGGCTGCCGAAATTCATGATTTGTTGCTTGTAAAAACCACAATGATTAACCGTGGCTTCATGTCTTATCATGTTTCATCTGGCAACAAAAGAACATTTCACCCTCTTTAAAAGAAGGAACAACTGAAAGGGAGAAGGGATGGGAGAGGAAAAAAACAGACTTCAAAGGGACAAGAGCCAAGGTGAGCAGCCCGAAAAACAAGGCAAATATTTAAGCAGAGTCTGGGCCGCATTAAACTCCTGGGATGACTCTGCCTGGATCAGGATTAATGATCTGATCTAGAGAGAGAAGGGGAAAGCCCTTTTTAAATCCCCTTTATTGTTTTACAGACAAATCATTAATCTTTTTACCTTCTCTGTGTTGTCTTACCACACTTTGGCAATGGAATATCTCCTTCGGCACTCAGTTTTTCTCTCCTTGTCTTCCTTTAGGAAAGCGTCTGGGTGCATCTACGCTGGAGAATTAATGCAGTTTGACCCCATTTTAACTCAAGTTGAAGGCAGTGGAATCCTCGGAGTTGTAGTTTGGCACTCACTGGCAGAGGAGGCTAAATACCTTGCAAAATGACAGCTCCCAGGATTCATGGAGCCATGGCAATTTGTATCAAACTGCATTCATTCTGCAGTGTGGATACCTCCTGTGTGTGTGTTTGTGCCTTTTGGAACACAGGTTGAACATCCTTTCTCCAAAAAGCATGGGACCAGGAGTGCTCTGGATTCGGGACTTTATGAGCATCTCTTATCTAAAAACCACGGGAGTAGAAGTGCTCTGGATTCGGGACTTTATGAGCATCTCTTATCTAAAAACCACGGGAGTAGAAGTGCTCTGGATTCGGGACTTTATGAGCATCTCTTATTTAAAAACCACGGGAATAGAAGTGCTCTTGATTCGGGACTTTATGAGCATCTCTTATCCAAAAAACATGGGACTAGAAGTGCTTTGGATTTGGGACTTAATGAGCATCTCCTGTCCAAAAAACTTTGGACCAGAAGTGCTTTAGATTCAGAACTTTATGAACATCTCTTATCCAAAAAGCTTGTGACCTAGAAGTATTTTGGATTCAGGACTTTATGACCATCTCCTATCCAAAAATCTTGGGACCAGAAGTGTTTTGGATTCAGGACTTTATGAGCATCTCTTATCCAAAAAATTTGGGACCAGGAGTGTTTTGGATTTGGGACTTTATGACCATCTCATATTCAAAAAACATTTGACTAGAAGTGGTTTGGATTCAGTACTTTATAAGCATCTTTTATCCAAAAAGCTTGGGACCTAGAAGTTTTTTGGATTTAGGACTTTATGAGCATCCCTTCTCCAAAAAACATGGGATGAGAAGTGCTTTGGATTCAGGAATTTATGAGCATCTCTTATCCGAAAAACATAGAAGTGCTTTGAATTCAGAACTTTATGAGCATCTCCTATCCAAAAAACTTGGGACCAGAAGTGCTTTGGATTTGGGACTTAATGAGCATCTCTTATCCAAAAAACATGAGACTAGAAGTGCTTTGAATTTGACTTTATGAGCATCCCTTCTCTGAAAAATATGGGAGCAGATGTGGTTTTGATTCGGGACTTTATGAGCATCTCTTATATGAAAAGCTCATGATCTAGAAGTGCTTTAGATATGGAATTTTATGAGCATTCCTTCTCCAAAAAGTTTGGGCCCAGAAGTGTTTTGGATTCAGGACTTTATGAGCATCTCTTATCCAAAAAACAGGAGACTAGAAGTGCTTTGAATTCGGGACTTTATGAGCATCCCTTCTCTGAAAAATATGGGATCAGATGTGGTTTTGATTCGGGACTTTATGAGCATCTCTTATATGAAAAGCTCACAATCTAGAAGTGCTTTAGATATGGAATTTTATGAGCATTCCTTCTCCAAAAGGTTTGGGCCCAGAAGTGTTTTGGATTCAGGACTTTATGAGCATCTCTTATCCAAAAACCTTGGGACCAGAAATGCCTTGGACCTCTGACTAGAAGTTCAGCATTTGGATTTGGAACACATGTCTTTGTCCATAAGGAGACACCTTGGAAATGGGACCCAAGTCTGAACATGAAACTCCCTCATGTTTCATTTATAGCACATAGCCCGAAGTTCCTTTCATACACAACGTTTTGAACCATCAGATGGAGAGCATACCTTCTGCAGGATGGATCACAACAGCTTTGTACCCACGTTCAGAGGAATGTTTTTGATCCTCCCCAATGATAGGGCTACATGTTTTGGGGATGCACTTAATTAAACAAAAATACATCTCTTTAGGCCTGACAGCAAAATTAAAAAGGCGAAGCAGTTTCTCCTCTCTGCATAGTCTGAAGGAGGATGAATAACAAAGGTGTGCCCCTTCCACCGACTGGCACCAAGCGGATGCTTTTCTGTCTGCGTCTGATCAGTGTCAGTGCACATTTTTATTCTTTGTAACTATGTCTAAGGGTGCATCTGCATTGTAGAATTAATGCAGCTTGACAGCACTTTAATTGCATGGCTATTATTATTATTATTATTATTATTATTATTATTATTATTATTTGTTATGACACAGCAAACAAGATAGATATGCTGGATTTTGTATCACAAAATCACAAGTCGAACACTTCCCAAGTGTCTAGGACTGTGTGATGTATTTTCGGATGATGCTACAGATCCCAGTAGGGTGGCCTTTTGCAGTTGGCAGATTGTGATTTTGTCAATGTCTATTGTTTCCAAATGCCGGCTGAGATATTATTATTATTATTATTATTATTATTATTATTATTATTATTATTATTATTTTATTGTATGACACAGCAAACAAGATAGGTATGCTGGATTTCATATCACAAAATCACAAGTCGAACTCTTCCCAAGTGTCTAGGACTGTGTGATGTATTTTTATCATTATTATTATTGTTTATGTTTATATTTGGGTCCTCCGGTGGCACAGTGTATTAAAGCGCTGAGCTGCCGAACTTGCGGACCAAAAGATCCCAGGTTCAAATCCGAGGAGTGGAGTGAGCTCCTGCTGTTAGCCCCAGCTTCTGTCAACCTAGTAGTTCGAAAACATGCAAGTGTGAGTTGAACAATAGGTACCGCTCCATGCAGTCATGCCAGCTACATGACCTTGGGGGTGTCTATGGATAACGCTGGCTCTTTGGCTCAGAAATTGAGATGAGCACCAACCCCCAGAATCAGACAGGACTGGAATTAATGTCAGGGGAAACCTTTACCTTTTTAAAACCTATGTTTATGTTTGTTTATATCCTGCTTTTGAAGAGACTCAGGCTGGATCTACACTGCTCTATATACCAAGATCTGATCCCATATTATCTTCTTATCCCAGATTCAGGCAGTGGAAGTCATATAATCCAGTTTAAAGCAAATAATCTGGGATCAGATCCTGAAATATAGGACAGGGTAGAAGGGGCCTCAGAGTGACTTACATTAAAAGCATTTCAACACAATTTAAAATTCAAAAATACAGAAAAATAGAATTAAACGTCAATGGTGTTAGTTAAAAATTAACAGTTAACAATTTTGGGAGTTGTAGTTAAACAATGTATTTAGCCTTCCCTGCTCAAAAGTGATGGTGCCTTGCCAAACTACAACTCCCATGGGTTGTGGTGCGCTTTCCGGGCTGTATGGCCATGTTCCGGAAGTATTCTGGATACTTGTGGAACATGGCCGTATAGCCCGGAAAACACACAACAACCCTGTGATCCCAGCCATGAAAGCCTTCGACAACACATACAACTCACATGATTCCATAGCATTGAGCCATGGCATTTAAAGGGGTACCAAACTGCATTAATTCCACAATGTAGATACGCCCTGTGCTGATATTAACTGTTGGATTGAGGTCTGGAGAAAGCAACTTTGCCCATCTCTTTCTCTTTCGCACAGAGGCCAAAACATCAAGTGCAGCTCCTTTGAACACATTCATGGTGAGAAAACATACTCTACTACAAAATCAATACAAGCACAATCATCGGTTGGGACTTTTACAAGCCAAAACAAAAAATAAATACTCCTCTGGCCTGTGTTAGCAAGGATTTAATTGCTTTACAGGGGCCATCAAAAGGCACACCTGGGCATCAAAGCCAAGGGCATGCCTGTATCAACCTGGGCAGGTTTTCCTCCGTTTGGGAACGTTGCGTTCCTGCTTTCAAAGGGAGAGGAACCACGCTCCTGTTTGCACAGGCAACGGTCGGATATTTTGGCAGTGGCACGCTCCCAAAAACATCAAAACGTCCGGCTGGGATGGCACCGACAACAGAAAACTTGTGTGTTTCTGGACACAGTTGGCATCCGCTCCTTATGCCCTGAGGTTTCTATGGAATTGCAAAAGCATTTTCAGGCGCATCCATACTCATTTGCTCCTGCTTTCACTATCCACAAAGTACTGATTTTGATACTATCCTCCTATTGATTCATCCTGGAATCGCATTGGCCTTTTTTGCTGCTGCATCACACTCTTGGCTCAGCTTGTGGTCTGCTAAGATTCCCAGATCCTTTTCTCATGGACTGTATTCAAGTCCAGTGCTACCCAATCCTATATCTGTGCATTTCACCTCTGGACACATCAATAACCAGAGATAACGACACAATGTCAATTAAAAGTACTGTGAAGTTCCAACCGAGTTGCGAAAAGCCTCCGAAGACACATCATTCATCACCTGCTTCTGCAACTTTAGCTGAGAATCCAATTCCAGCCTCAAAGGAGATCATTTTGCCAAGACGTTGATTTAAGTTCTTTCCACAAAGTAGCTGACAATTCAAGGGAATTAGGATTTTTATCTCACGGCACTCATTGCCTGCTTCGTTATGTGTTCATTACCTGCTTTTAATGGCTTAGGCTGTTGTTGTCGTTAGCAAATGTTACAGGCAGAGTATTTATTTTCAGGGATATTTTTTTTGGTGTTCCGGCCTGCTTCTCGAACCGTTGGGCAGGAACTAACTCGAGGGATCAAGTCCTGGCAAGTGAGGAAACGCTTCCGCAACCCGAGTTTCATCTCTTTTGTGCTGAAAACACAAACTTCCCAAAAAGTTCAACAGAATCCCATTATCTGCAGAAATGGTTCCCTTTCAAATGGTAGGCGGGCAAAAGGGGCATCTACATTATAGGATGAATGTCACAAAACTACAAATCCCACAGTTCCATAGAATCCCAGGATTTATAGTTTGATGAGGCACCAACAGTATTGGTCACGGAAAGCAAAAGACCTCTCAAAACTACAAATCCCTTTCCCATATAATACTGGGATTTATAGTTTGGTGCTTGTCCCAAAAGATCATGGGATTTGTAGTTTGATAAGGCACCAACAGCATTGGTCAGGGAAGGCTAAAGACCTTACAAAACTACAAATCCCACAGTCCCAAATAATCCTAGTATTTGTAGTTTGATGAGATACTAACAACATTGATCAGGGAAGGCTAACGCCGCCGCAAAACTACAAATCCCATGGTCCCAAAGAATCCTGGGATTTATAGTTTGGTGAGGCGCCAACAGTATTGGTCAGGAAAGACTAAAGACAGTACAAAACTATAAATCCCATGGTCCTACAGAATCCTGGGATTTGTAGTTTAATGGGGCACATTTTGGTAAAGAAAGCTCCAAATCTTGCAGAACTACAACTCTCATGATTCCCACATCATTGAGCCAAAGCAGTTATAGTGGTGTGTGTCAAATAATATAGATACACTCTATGTTGTGACTGAATTTGGATTCTAGAAAAAAATCAGATTTATTCTTTCTAGTCTTGGACTTGAAATGCCTTGCTATATCTCCTTATGCAGGAATGGAGATGGGTCTAAAAAGGCAGCAAGGGTCCTGAATGTCTCACCAAAATGCGCTTTTAAGACCTCTGTTTTGCGCCGGTTTTCCATCAGCTCATCACCTTTTGAGGAACTAATGGCAAAAGATGGTTTTGGTTTGGTTTTGAAGGAGAGGATCCAGCCCACAATGTGCTGGGGAAGGAGGCAGGGCTGCAAAGGAGAGGAAATTGCAAAAAGGGGGGAGATTCTGGGTTTGAGGAATCCAAAAATTGGCTCCGAGCCTGACATTCAAACGCCGTGTTTAAAAAATGTCCCTCCAGCCTCTTCCCGATGGAAAGGGAACGCTTCAAAGCATCTCCCGGTGCCAGTTAAAAAGGCCCCGGTTGCAAGTTGTCACTTTATTATTGATTTACGGAGATATTTGGATGGAGGGGAAATCGGAACAGAAAGGTTACTGTCATTGGGTTTTTGGAGGGGATGGAAGAGAGAAAAGGGATGGAATAATCACAAGGTGGAATGTTAACACTGGCAACAGACTCCTTGGCCCTCTTGCCGTACTAACAAAAAGACCGTGCCATGAAATTCCTGGATTCTGTGTGCAAATCCAGCCATTGTGCTTCCATCCATTGGGCCCAAGATCACTTTCAGTTGTGTCACCAGAAGCTTTGTTCCCAAGGTTTCTTACAGAAGCCCTAGTTCTCCATCATCCTTGACAGATCGCCTTCCCAAAAATTCCACTTCAAATAGTGCAAGTTGATGCCTACAATTTCTGGTTTAAACTTCTGGAATCTAGAAATTGACCCTTGGCCATATCACCAAGCGTTATGCATGAGCCAACTGTGTGATGCAGCAGCCCAAAAGGCCAATGTGATCCTAGGCTATATAATAAGGGCAAAGTGTCTAGATCAGAGCTTTCCAAACTTTTCATGCTGGGGACGTGCTTTTTAGACATGCATCCTTTCATGACACGGGAACTTGGTTTAACTAGCAAACCGGGCTGTGGCGCAGGCTGGTTAGCAGCCAGCTGCAACAAATCACTCTGACCAAGAGGTCATGAGTTCAAGGCCAGCCCGTGCGGTCCGCCTCTGTCTGTGTTCTATGTTATATGGCATTGAATGTTTGCCTTATATGTGTGCAATGTGATCCACCATGAGTCCCCTTCGGGGTGAGAAGGGCGGAATATAAATACAGTAGAATCTCACTTATCCAACATTTGCTTATCCAACGTTCTGGATTGTCCAATGCATTTTTGTAGTCAATGTTTTCAATACATTGTGATATTTTGGTGCTAAATTCATAAATATAGTAATTACTACATAGTATTACTGCATATTGAACTACTTTTTCTGTCAAATTTGTTGTATAACATGATGTTTTGGTGCTTAATTTTGTAAAATCATAACCTATTTTGATGTTTAATAGGATTTTTCTTAATCTCTCCTTATTATCCAACATATTCGCTTATCCAACATTCTGCCGGCCCGTTTATGTTGGATAAGTGAGACTCTACTGTACTGCAAATAAATAAATAAATAACCACTTCTGTAGGGATTAAGCTTTTATGGAGGTCTTTAAATGGAGGCTGGATGGCCATCTGTTGGGAGGGCTTTGACTGTGCCCTCTTGTTTGGCTGAAGGGGGTTGGACCAGATGCCCTTCGAGGGTCTCTTCCAGTGGAGTCTCCGTCTCTACAGGTTTTTGAACTGAGACTGGATGTCTGTCTGTCGGGAGGGCTTTGACTGTCTTCCTGCATGAAGATGGACTAGATGCCCTTTGGGGGTCCCTTTCTCCTCCTCACTCTCTTCTGCTCTGCCTTTGTGGTGGGGTGTATTTTTCCAGCGACACACCTAGGGACTGCAAGCGACACATTATTTTGTCCCGACATGCAGTTTGGAAAGCTCTGATCTACGTCTTTTTGCCCCTTGGCTAGATGGCCATCTGTCGGGAAAGTTTCGGTTGGATCTTCCCAGTGCCTCAAAGCCAGGACCTAAACTTTGGCAACCTTAAACCTAGTCACAACCCATTTAATCATCTAATATAGAGCTGTTTCCCCCAATAGTCTCTGGACTGTAATTCCCATTTATTGCTTTGAGATCAAGAAAGGTCTAAAACCTGGAATGGATTCCACACCCCACTGACATGGAAGCTGGCACCAGAATGGTGTTTTTCTTCCATGAGCAATTCCACCAACACTGTAGAATTAATACAGTCTCACACCACTTTGGCTGCCATAGCTCTAGTGTTCTGGAATTCTGGGAGTTGTAGACCTTGCAAACTACAACTCCTGAGATTCCATTGCATTGAGCTATGGTGGTTCAAGAGGTGCCTGGCTGCAATGTAGATGCCCTCCTGGAAAGTGAGCAAACGAAAGAGCAACACATTGAGATGCCCACTTTTTCTGGATTTTCCGACTTTCTGCTCTTTCCTGCCTTTCGCTCCCCAAACCCACCCACCGAGGCCGCATTCGAAATGCTAAAAATGTCCATGGTGCGTCTCCAAGTCCAAGTCTCTCCCCTTTATTAGTCTTTGCGGTCCCGTAATATTCCTCCCAGCAAGACAGTCTGGCTGCGTTTTATGGCAGAGAATGATTTTCTTGGGGGGAAGGATGTTTTCTCCGCTGGAGAGGAAACCTCCACGCAGCTTGGAATCTGGTCATTAGGAAATGGAACAAAACCCTCACTCGCATAGATGCACATATGTATAGGGTTGATTTCTAATTTTATTTTATTTTTGGTTGGGGTTCAAAATATCCAGGATCCCATAGTATCGGGTTTTGCAAAACGTCCAGGATCCCATAGCATTTAGTCTTGCAAAACATCCAGGATCCCATAGCATTTAGTCTTGCAAAACGTCCAAGATCCCATAGCACCGAGTCTTGCAAAACGTCCAGGATCCCATAGCATTTAGTCTTGCAAAATGTCCAGGATCCCATAGCACAGTCTTGCAAAACGTCCAGGATCCCATAGCATTTAGTCGTGCAAAACGTCCAGGATCCCATAGCACCGAGTTTTGCAAAACGTCCAGGATCCCATAGCACCAAGTCTTGCAAAACATCCAGGATCCCATAGCACCGAGTTTTGCAAAACGTCCAGGATCCCATAGCATTTAGTCTTGCAAAACGTCCAGGATCCCATAGCACCAAGTCTTGCAAAACGTCCAGGATCCCATAGCACCGAATTTTGCAAAATGTCCAGGATCCCATAGCATTTAGTCTTGCAAAACGTCCAGGATCCCATAGCACCGAGTCTTGCAAAACATCCAGGATCCCATAGCACCGAGTCTTGCAAAACATCCAGGATCCCATAGCACCGAGTCTTGCAAAACGTCCAGGATCCCATAGCACCGAGTCTTACAAAACGTCCAGGATCCCATAGCATTTAGTCTTGCAAAACGTCCAGGATCCCATAGCACCGAGTCTTGCAAAACGTCCAGGATCCCATAGCACCGAGTCTTGCAAAACGTCCAGGATCCCATAGCATAACTTCATGGCAGCTCAAGTGGTAGCAAACTGCATTAAATCCACTGTATAGATGCATTCTAGGGAAGAAGTGACCAAATAGAAGAACCATAGGTAGAAATATGGTTCTAGTTAGCCAAACTGGCTCTCTTTGTGGGCGGTGCTTGGGAACATCCTTTACATTCTAAACCAAAACCACAACCATGGTACTTAATAAGATCATCTTAATCCACTTTGCTTTGTCTATGTTTATGTCCAAAAAAGAAAGAGAGAAAGAAGCTCTGCTTAGAGATCAAAGAGGAAAAAGAATCACCTTCCAGACACTTTGACAAGGAGGGACTGTTTCATTTCACTTCCTCAAGCTCCTTTCAAAGAAAAACCTATTTGTGATGTGACTTTGCCTTCATCCCGGAGGCAGAAGCGGATGATGGTTATCATGGAGAGGATCTCTCGCATCCTCCCAACCTTTCTCTGCAGGGCCAACGGTTTCCCCAAAGCCCTTGCCAGGCTGGAGAAAGATGGCTTTGTTTCCGCTGAACACCGTCTGCAATGAAATTCGGAGAAGAGTCTCGCCCGATGTAGGTTTCCAACAGAAACAGGAAAAACATTCCCCGTCCCACGCTTGTCCCATTTCCATGCGCAAGAATGAACACTTTCAGCAATCTTTCAGCCTGGGAGAGTTTCTTCACCAATTCCAGCACTAAAAGTATGTTCACACTGTAGAAATGATGCAGTTTGATACCACTTTAACTGCTGCAGCTCCATGCAATGGAATTTTAGAGTTTGTAGTTTGGTGAGGCACCAGCACTCTTTGGCAAAAGAGGTGAAAGACCGTGCCAAACTACATCTCCCACTGTCCCACAGAATTTTCAGTACTAAGGGTGCATCCACACTGTAGAACGGATGCATTTTGATCTCACTTGAACTGCCAAGGATCAACTGTGCAAGAAGGAGGGGCTGTGGTGAAGCTGGTTAGTCGTAGTAAAGGTAAAGGTTTCCCCTGATGTTAAATCCAATCGTGTCCGACTCTGGGGGTTGGTGCTCATCTCCATTTCTAAGCCAAAGAGCCAGTGTTGTCTGTAGACACCTCCAAGGTCATGTGGACGGCATGATGCCATGGAACACTGTTACCTTCCTGCCGGAGCAGTACCTATTGATTTGCATTTGCATGTTTTTGAACTGCTAGGTTGGCAGAAGCTGGGGCTAACAGCGGGTGCTCACTCCGCTCCCCGGATTTGAACCTGGGACCTTTCGGTCTGCAAGTTCAGCAGCTCAGCGCTTTAACACACTGCGCCACTGGGGGCAGTAGTAGTAGTAATAAATCACTACTGACCGAGAGGTCATGGGATCAAAGCCCAGGTCGTATTGAGCTCCCGGCCGTTAATAGCCTAGCTCACTGCCTACCTAAGCAGTTCGAAAAACAGTTGCATCTGTTGAGTAGAAAATTCTAGGTACCGCTTTATGCAGGGAGGCTAATTTAACTAATTTACGACACCATTAAAAACTGCCAGCAGTGTGCAGGAAGGAATGAGGAAGTACTCCATCACGGACTCGGTGTCACAAGTGGACGGTGAAGCGGCAGCTCCCCCTGTGGCCGGAATTGAGCATACCCTCATGAAGCCGAAAGCTGGAAATTGTTACATTGCCTCTGTGTCTGTCTGAATGTTGTATATCTAATGGCATTGAATGTTTGCCATGTATATGTGCATTGTGATCCGCCCTGAGTCCCCTTTGGGATGAGAAAGGGCGGAATATAAATACTGTAAACAAACAAACAAATAAATAAATAAGAGCAAAGCAAGCCTGAACTCTTCCTAGATGACAATATGGAGGCTGTCATCGTTTGGACAGATGGCGATGTGACCCTATGCCGTCACACCCAGGCACATTTTAAATCTTTAAGATGTGCTTTTTCCTTTGCCCAGGTGAACTGCGAGGCCTTACTTAGAAGCTCTGGAAATCCCAGTAACCAAAGGCACTTCAAGTTGAACAATCAAACAAATTTTTATTTTCATAAAGTCCATGGCAGATTTGGGACACGTAGTTAAAGTTGCAAATATTATCAGTCAACTTATAAAACCTTGCAGATGTTCCTTTCTTGCTTTTCCCCTTTAGTTGCTGGTTCAACTTCCTCCAAAGGCGAAGAGATCCTGAGATCCTCTTCACCCTAGCCCTGAGATGCTATCAGAAAGGTCTATCACTATCTAAGCTCAAAGCTAGTTTTTGAGGTGAAGTAGGTAGAACTTCTTCCAGTGGCAGAGAAATCCTGAGATATTCTCTGGCCCAGTGCTAAGCTACTATTTTTTGAAAGAGCAGGTCTTTCCCTATCTATGCTCAGCACTGGTTTTAAAGGCAGAGGTCAATACTTATGATGGCTTTGTCTGGGCTGGCCTGGCTTGGCCACACAAGCACATCTGAGATCTTTCTTCTTCAGTCTAGAAGGCAGGAGACTTCCCAAAATTGAGCCTTCTTTCCCCAGGAAAAGGGGCGGTCTCCAGAACAAAAGGATACTTTTCAAGCCTATAGCAGCAAGGCTTTGCAAACTGGCTATAAACTCTGCTAATGGTTGACTATCAGGGTGCTGCAGAATCTGCAGCAACCCTGGAACAAATGCAAACAGGTGCTATTTTCTACCACTATGAGAAAATGCAAACCAAACCTCTGGGGGATGGAACAGACCCAATGGAAAAGACAAAAATGCTTGTAGTACAGATGGAAAAACTCAGTCAAGAAAGCCATGGACACATTGACTTAGAGGCCTCTCATTCATAGGGTTGCCATAAGTCAAGTTGACTTCACAAAACTTTTTGCCTGACTCCGAACTACTTTTGTGGGCCAAAGGCGAATGCTAATTGGCGGAGACGGCCTCTCTCTTTCCCAGGGATGATCCAAGACCTCTGGATTGCCTCACTTTCATCCTTGCTGTCAATGCCAGAGCCCTGTTTTGACTTCTCATCTAATTGGATTGTTTGGAAAGAGCCGTTTGCCAATCAGCGGCATCCCTTTGATCGCCAGAGTGCCTTCCCTTTGGGGACTTTGCTCTGCTCCGGGTAGAAAAACGGGGCCTTAAAAGAGAGAGACACACAGGGGAACGGATGCAACCCTCCAAGGGAGTCTGCTCCAGAGGTGAAGCCGATACGGCAGAAAATACATGCTCTTTCTCCTGGATTTGGAGACACCAATCTTAAATGGGAAACCTTTAACAACAAGTAGCAAATGGGCTGGGGCTTGCTGCATATATATATATTCATGCACAAGTCCAAATAATTTTGGCCGACTTATCCATGGGTCCATAAGAGGGAAAAAAACTGCACCCTCCTCTTCTTCCATCTCATAAATAAATTTCAGTGCCTTTGAGCTTCTTCTTGCTCCCATTTAGTCCAAGGCTGGGGACACCAAAGTGCTCCAAAGCTGCCGTCGAATTTATCAGCTTGTCTTGGCCCTGGTGGCACAGTGTGTTAAAGCACTGAGCTGCTGAATTTGCAGATCAAGAGGTCCTAGGTTCAAATCCTGGGAGCGGAATGAGCACCCGCTGTTAGCCCCAGCTCCTGCCAACCTAGCAGTTCGAAAACATGCAAATGTGAGTAGATCAATAGGTACCGCTCCGGCAGGAAGGTAACGGTGCTCCATGCAGTCATGCTGGCCACATGACCTTGGAGATATCTATGGACAACGCTGGCTCTTCAGCTTAGAAATGGAGATGAGCACCAACCCCCATAGTCAGACATGACTGGACTTAACGTCAGGGGAAAACCTTTACCTTTACCTACCGTGTTTCCCCGAAAATAAGACAGCGTCTTATATTAATTTTTGCTCCCAAAGATGCACTAGGTCTTATTTTCAGGGGATGTCTTATTTTTCCACGAAGCAGAATTCATATTTATTATTGAACAAAAAAATGAACATTTTACCGTTTCCCCGAAAATAAGACATCCCCGAAAAATAAGACCTAGTAGTGGTTTTGCTAAATTGCTAAATATAAGGCCTCCCCTGAAAGTAAGACCTAGCAAAATTTTTGTTTGGAAGCATGCCCAGCACCTGCCAAACAGAACACCAGAGCATGCAGAATTGGTAAATGTACATACCAGTTGTACATGGAAATAATGGTAGTAACAAGAAATTCTTGATAGGATTCACAGTTTGTCTGGTTATGCTGATTTGTGATGACAACTACTGTACAGTATATAATAAATGTTCATTTTTTGTTCAACAATAAATGTGAATTCTTCATGGAAAAATAAGACATCCCCTGAAAATAAGACCTAGCACATCTTTGGGAGCAAAAATTAATATAAGACACTGTCTTATTTTCGGGGAAACACGGTATATATATTGTAAAGTAGTTGTCATCACAAACCAACATAACCAGACAAACTGTGAATCCTATCAAGAATTTCTTCTTATTACCAATATTTCCATGTACAACACTTTATGGTACACTTTATGGTACGTACATTTACCGATCCTACATGCTCTGGTGTTCTGTTTGGCGGACATGCTTCCAAACAAAAAACTTTACTAGGTCTTACTTTCAGGGGAGGCCTTATATTTAGCAATTCAGCAAAACCTCTACTAGGTCTTATTTTCTGGGGATGTCTTATTTTAGGGGAAACAGGGTATTTGATTTCAAAGAATCATAAACCTAAAAATTGCAAGACACCCTAAAGGCCATCTAATACAACCCCCCTCGTACCAGGCAGGAAGTCAAAGCTCTCCCGACAGATGGCCATCCAGCCTCTGCCTAAAAACTTCCAGAGGAGGAGGCTCCATCAACCTCCAAGATATCGTATTCCTCAGCCTAACAGCCCTTACCATCAATACATTATCTTCTGACGTTTTGCCCAAAACAATGGCAGGTATGCCGTCACACCCAGGCACCTTTTAAAACTTTAGGATGTGCTTCTTCCTTTGCCCAGGTGAACTGCGGGGCCTTACTTAGAAGCTCTGGAAATCCCAGTAACCAAAGGCACTTCAAGTAGAACAATCAAACAAATTTTTATTTTCACAAAGTCCTTGACAGACTTGTAATTAAGGTTGCAAATAAAAGTCACCTTTAAAACCTTGCAGATGTTCCTTGTTTGCTTTTCCCCTTTAGGTTGCTGGGTTAACTTCCACCAAAGGCAAAGAGGTCCAGAGATCCCCTTCACCCTAGCTCTGAGCTGCTATCAAAAGATCTATAAGTTCAAAGCTAGTTTTTGAGGCAAAGTTGGTAGGGCTTCTTCCAGTGGCAAAGAAATCTGAAGATGTTCTCTGCCCCAGTGCCAAAGCTATTAGAAAGAACAGGTCTTTCCCCTATCTATGCTTGGCACTGGTTTTAAAGGCAGGTCATTTGTTTGTACTTACGATGGCCTTTTCAGAGTTGGCATGGCTTGGCCACACAAGCACATCTATAATGTTTCTCCTTCAGTCTAGAAGGCAGAATAGGCTTCTCAAAATGGAGCCTTCTATCCCCAGGAAAAGGGGCAGTCTCCAGAACAAAATGATACATTTGCAGGCTGCAAGCAGCAAAGACTTGCAAAAAGGCTAAACTATCAGACTGCTGCAAAATCTGCAGCAACCCTGGAGCAAATGCAAACAGATGCTATTCCTACAACTATAAAAATGCAAACCAAACCTCTGGGGGACAGAACAGCAGGTATCCTCAGAGGTCTGTTGGTAACAGGCTTTGAAGCTGCAAGGCCATTCAATGCCAATCAAGGTAGCCAATTGCAACATCCACACTTGTCTCAAACAGATAAGAGTTCTTTCTCCCACCTTGGACATTATTCCACAGATATATAAACTCCACTTGCCTAGTTTCCAACAGATCTCACAACTTCTGAGGATGCCTGCCATAGATGTAGGTGAAACATCATAAGAGAATGCTTCTGGGACAAGGCCGTGCAGCCCGGAAAACTCACAGCAACCCAGTGATTCCAGCCGTGAAAGCCTTCGACAAGACATAATAGTCCTATAAGCTGTTTCCGTCTTTTTGGATCGTGATCCGATCCTTTGGGGTATTAGCTCTCCTTCCCAACTTGTTGTCATCTACATATTTCATCAATGTGCACAAGTAGGCCTAATGCAAGGGTTTATCTCTACTTTTGGATTTTCCCTTGGCCTTTCGTTTTCCCCTCTCAACTGGAAGGCCAAGGAAATGCACACAACTCTTTGCAAAGTTTTCCCCTTCTTTTGCACAACTCTCCGATATCCAAAGCAATGAATCTTCCCTGTCCTCCATTAGGGCTCTTATCACTTGGGAGTCCTAATTATATTCCAAACAGATAATTCTATTAATGAGCTCATTAGCACGTTTGGTGATTACGGCTCTTAAAAAAAAAGGAATGACACAAAATGAAGGCATGGGGAAAAAAAGCAAGCAAAACATTTTCTTGTACCACCGGCAATGTATGATGAGCAGATTTTTTTGAAAATCCAGATTATAAAAACAGAACATCCACATTATCTGGATTAAACTGGATTATTGTAGGTCCCTTCCACACAGTCATAAGGTAAAGGTTTTCCCCTGACGTTAAGTCTAGTTGTGTCTGACTCTGTGGTTGGTGCTCATCTCCATTTCTAAGCCGTAGAGCCGGTGTTGTCCATAGACACCTCCAAGGTCATGTGGCTGTCATGACTGCATGGAGCGCCATTATCTTCCCGCCAGACCTATTGATATACTCACATTTGCATGTATTCAAACTGCTAGTTTGGCAGAAGCTGGGGCTAACAGCAGGAGCTCACCCCACTCCCCAGATTCAAACCGGCAACCTTTCGGTCAGCGCATTCAGCAGCTCGGCGGTTTAACCACACTGTCATATAATCCATAATATAAGGCAGATAATCCACATTGTCTGCCTTGAACTGAGTCCATACAGCCATATAATCCACTTCAAAGCAGATAATCTGGATTTTGTACAGTAGACAATGTAGAGGTCTTGGAGTTTTGCACTATCCACGCTCTATTGTATGTAGTGATGTTGCTTAGATTTTTAAAGTTACTGTTATGTTTACTGTTTATACATTACTGTTATACTGTTTTAAATTACAGTAGAGTCTCACTTATCCAACATTCGCTTATCCAACATTCTGGATTATCCAACGCATTTTTGTAGTCAATGTTTTCAATACATCATGATATTTTGGTGCTAAATTTGTAAATACAGTAATTACTACATAGCATTACTGTGTATTGAACTACTTTTTCTGTCAAATTTGTTATATAACATGATGTTTTGGTGCTTAATTTATAAAATCATAACCTAATTCAGTGTTTAATAGGCTTCTCCTTAATCTCTCCTTATTATCCAACATATTCCCTTATCCAACATTCTGCCAGCCCATTTACATTGGATAAGCGAGACTCTACTGTACTGTTTGTATGCAAAGTTACATTGCTGTTGTTTGGGCTTGTCCCTGTGTAAGCCGCCCCGAGTCCCTTCGGGGAGATAGAGACGAGATACAAGAATAAAATTATTATTATTATTATTATTATTATTATTATTATTATTATGATGACACAGCAAACAAGATAGATATGCTGGATTTCGTATCTTGTCTAGGACTGTGTGATGTATTTTCGGATGATGCGTACAGATCCCAGTAGGATGGCCTTTTGCAGTTGGCGTATCATAATTTTGTCGATGTCTATTGTTTCCAAATGCCAGCTGAGATCTTTTGGCATGGCACCCAATGTGCCGATCACCACCGGGACCACCTGCACTGGTTTCTGCCAGAGTCTTTGAAGTTCAGTCTTGAGGTCCTGAGTTTTTCCTGTTGTTTTTCGTCAATGTGACTGTCACCTGGGATGGCAACATCAATGATCCAAACCTTTTTCTTTTCCACAACTGTGATGTCTGGTGTGTTGTGTTCCAGAACTTTGTCAGTCTGGATTCGGAAGTCCCACAGTATCTTTGTGTGCTCATTTCCCACAACCTTTGCAGGTTTGTGATCCCACCAGTTCTTTGCTGCTGGGAGGTGGTACTTGAGGCATAAGTTCCAATGAATCATTTGAGCCACATAGTTGTGCCTCTGTTTGTAGTCTGTCTGTGCGATAATAATAATAATAATAATAATAATAATTATTATTATTATTATATTATTATTATTTTATAAACACAAAGACATAGTATGACACAGCAAATGAGATATATATGCTGGATTTCATATCACAAAATCACAAGTTGAACACTTCCCAAGTGTCTGACTTATTATTATTATTATTATTATTATTATTATTATTATTATTAGATTATCTACTTTGATAACCTGGATTATAATGCAGTTTGACATCAGTTCAATGCTATGGTTTGGCACCAGCACTCTTGGGTAGAGAAGGCTCAAGACCTTGAGAAACTACAATTTCTAGGGTTCCATATCACTCACGACCTTTAAAGTGGTCTCTCCCCCCCCCCCCCCCCCATCATTCCTTTTTAACAACCAGGGCAGAAAGAGGGCAAAATGGGGTATGCGCACACTCACTCCTATTGAAACCCATGTCTCTGTAATTAAAAACTGACGTTTGAAAGGGTTGATTGTTAATTGCCCGGCATGTGGCTATCATCAGACTAATTGCTGTTTATTTATAACATGTTTTCCCGGCTTTGATTTTAAAGCTCAGCAGAAAAAAAGAAGAGGGTCCTTTTAAAAAATATATATATTTGCAAATCCCTTCCCAGAATGCAAGCGACGGCAAGCCATAATTACAGTCCCCGTAAACATGGAAGAAGAAGGGGAGGAAACTGAATCAGACGTGGGACTATTAGCATCCGCTGCAAGACATTCCTCTCCCTCCGCCGTTCTTCTCCAGGAGGAGCCTCCCAGCCCAGGCCCAGGGGTCGTTTGATCTTCCTTTAATTCCATTTTGGGGCCCGGGGAGACCATAAAACCCGCAGAGACACATTTGCTTTTGATTTGGGTCCCAGGCAGATGATCAATTCAATATTTCGGAGCATGTCCGCCCAAGAATGCCAGGCTTTCCACTTTCCTCTATGCTTCCAGATGTCTTGTCTTTGCAAAGGGCGGTGGGCCTTTACTCGACCGGTAGCTATGCATGCCCATCTACATCTATATATAAAAATGTTCTGGACTTTTTACCTAGAAGTAGGCAACGAAACTGAACGACGCAGAACCACGAAACTTGGCAACACAAGCCAACGTCCTTGCTGCTAGGTTCCGACAACAAAACCAAACATCCAATAATAATAATAATAATAATAATAATAATAATAATAATAATAATAATAATAGTAATAATAATAAAACTTTATTTATACCCCGCCACCATCTCCCCAATGGGGACTCGGGGCGGCTTACATGGGGCCATGCCCAAAACCATACAATATGACAAAATATAAAACAACATATCATAACACAATTTAACAATACAATAAATAATAACATACATTACAACCTAAAATTCAGAAAAGGAGGGCAGGCCACATGAACACTAAGTTAAAACTCGGTGAGAAAGACATAAGAATAAAACATCCAAGACAGAACCATGGCCCAAAAAACCCAAAAAACAAGAAAGAGCTATCTGCACATGGGGGCAAATCGAGAGGGAAGGGGAAATGGAGGGACTTAGGGGTGAGGACAAAATAATAATAATAATAATAATAATAATAATAATAATAATAATAACAAACCTGCAAAAGTATTGGAGAATGAGCATGCAAAGATACTGTGGGACTTCCGAATCCAGACTGACAAAGTTCTGGAACACAACACACCAGACATCACAGTTGTGGAAAAGAAAAAGGTTTGGATCATTGATGTCGCCATCCCGGGTGACAGTCGCATTGACGAAAAACAACAGGAAAAACTCAGCCGCTGTCAGGACCTCAAGATTGAACTTCAAAGACTCTGGCAGAAACCAGTGCAGGTGGTCCCGGTGGTGATGGGCACACTCGGTGCTGTGCCAAAAGATCTCAGCCGGCATTTGGAAACAATAGACATTGACAAAATCACAATCTGCCAACTGCAAAAGGCCACCCTGCTGGGATCTGCACGCATCATCCGAAAATACATCACACAGTCCTAGACACTTGGGAAGTGTTGGACTTGTGATTTTGTGATATGAAATCCAGCATGTCTATCTTGTTTGCTGTGTCGTACAACGTCGTTATGTCAATAATAATAATAATATTTTGTCCTCACCCCAAAGTCCCCCCCATTCCCCGCTCTATTGTCCCCTCCTCCTCCTCCTCCTCCTCCTCCTCCTCCTCCTCCTTATGACTGCTATTTTCTCCTGACCCCAAAGTCCCCTATTTCCCCTTCCTGTTTCCATTGGCCCCCTATTTATTATTATTATTATTATTATTATTATTATTATTATTATTATTGTATGACACAGCAAACAAGATAGATATGCTGGATTTCGTATCACAAAATCACAAGTCGAACACCTTCCCAAGCGTCTAGGACTGTGTGATGTATTTTCGGATGATGCGTGCAGATCCCAGCAGGGTGGCCTTTTGCAGTTGGCAGATCGTAATTTTGTCAATGTCTATTGTTTCCAAATGCCAGCTGAGATCTTTTGGCACGGCACCCAGTGTGCCCATCACCACCGGGACCAGCTACACTGGTTTCTGCCAGAGTCTTTGCAGTTCAATCTTGAGGTCCTGATAGCAGCTGAGTTTTTCCTGTTTTTTTTCGTCAATGCGACTGTCACCTGGGATGGCAACATCAATGATCCAAACCTTGTTCTTTTCCACAACTGTGATGTCTGGTGTGTTGTGTTCCAGAACTTTGTCAGTCTGGATTCGGAAGTCCCACAGTATCTTTGCGTGTTCATATGGGGCCGAAGGAGAGGGGAATGGGGGTCTTTGGGGTGAGGAGAAAATAATAATAATAAAAATATAATAATAATAACGGGGGGTCCTCACAGTAAAGGGAAATGGGGGTGCTTTCAACTACCACCACTTCCTCAATACAGTAGAGTCTCACTTATCCAACATAAACGGGCCGGCAGAATGTTGGATAAGCGAATATGTTGGATAATAAGGAGAGATTAAGGAGAAGGCTATTAAACATCAAATTAGGTTATGATTTTACAAATAAGCACCAAAACATTATGTTATACAACAAATTTGACAGAAAAAGTAGTTCAATACACAGTAATTCTATGTAGTAATTATTGTATTTACGAATTTAGCACCAAAATATCACGATGTATTGAAAACATTGACTACAAAAATGCGTTGGATAATCCAGAATGTTGGAAAAGCGAATGTTGGATAAGTGAGACTCTACTGTACTTTATTTCCAATACCACCACAATTTGCCACAGCAACGCGTGGCTGGGCACAGCTAGTTGCCATATAAAAATCCAGATTATCTGCTTGGAAATGGATTATATGGCTGTGTAGACTCAAGCTGGATCTTAAGGGACTGCTTTGTTCTATTTTAATATTTGTGCACTGAGGTTTTTAATAATAATATAATAATAACTTTATTCATGTATCCCGCCTCCATCTCCCCAAAGGGACTCGGGAAGGCTTACATAGGGACTAGCCCAAAAACAACAACATAGCATTACATACAACAGTAATTAAAAAAAAGTAATTTAAAACAATATAACTATACCTTTGGCCTGGCCTTATGTTAAGAATAGGAAATCCCCACATGGCCTCCTATAACTCCTATAAATCCCTCCAAAGACCTCCAATATCGTTTGTTGGTCATGGGGGTTGTGTGTGCCAAGGAATTCCAGGTCCATTGATGGTGGAGTTCAGAGTGCTCTTAGATGGCAGGTGAACTATACATCCCAGGACCTACAACTCCTATAAATCCCTCCAAAGACCACCAATATTGTGTTGTCGAAGGCTTTCATGGCCGGGATCACAGGGTTGTTGAATGTTTTCCGGGCTGTATGGCCATGTTCTAGAAGTATTCTCTCCTGACGTTTCACCCACATCTATGGCAGGCATCCTCAGAGGTTGTGAAGTATGGAGAAACTAAGCAAGGAATCATAGAATCATAGAATAGTAGAGTTGGAAGAGACCTCATGGGCCATCCAGTCCAACCCTATTCTGCCAAGAAGCAGGAAATCGCATTCAAAGCACCCCTGACAGATGGCCATCCAGCCTCTGCTTATATATATCTGTGGAAAGTCCAGGGTGATAAATATAAGCCTGTGGAAGGCTTATACTGTATATATCTGTGGAAAGTCCAGGGTGAGAGAAGAACTCTTTGTCAGTTGGAGGCCAGTGTGAATGTTGTAGTTAGCATTGAATAGCTTCATCTCCTGCCTTCCTGCCTGGGGGCATCCTTTGTTGAGAGTCCTTAGCTGCCCTTGGTTCCCATGTCTGGTTTTCAGAGTGTTGCTTCTTATTTAGTGTTCTGATTTTTGAGGGTTTAATACTGGTAACCAGATTTTGTTCATTTTCATGGTTTCTTCCTTTCTGTTGAAGTTGTCCACATGCTCGTGGATTTCAATGGCTTCTTTGTGTAGTCTGACATGATAGTTGTTGGCGTGGTCGAGCATTTCTGTGTTCTCAAATAATATGCTGTGCGCAGGTTGGTTCCTCAAGTGCTCTGCTATGGCTGACTTCTCTGGTTGAGGTTTTTTTTTTCTGTGTCAGGAGCAACCGGAGTTGCTTCTGGAGTGAGAAAATTGGCTGCTTACAAGGACGTTACCCAGGGGACGCCCGGATGTTTTTTGATGTTTTACCATCTGCCAATCTAGCAGTTCGAAAGCATGCCAATGTGAGTAGATCAATAGGTACTGCTCTGGCAGGAAGGTAACGGTGCTCCATGCAGTCATGCCGGCCACATGACCTGAGATGTCTATGGACAACGCAACGCTGTTAGCCCTAGCTCCTGCCAACCTACCGGTAGCAGTTCGAAAACATGCCAATGTGAGTAGATCAAAGATGTAAAGATTCAAAAACATTTAAACTACTGAGGCCTCAATTAATGTAATTTTATTGGTATCTCGGCTTATACTAGAGTGAATGTTTTCCCAGTTTTATTGTGGTAAAATTAGGTGCCTCGGCTTATGTTCGGGTCAGCTTATACTCGAGTATATACGGTTTTATTAGTAGTGACCAAAGCTCCAGCTTCTGCCAACCTAGCAGTTCGAAAACATGCAAATGTGAGTAGATCAATAGGTACCTCTCCGGCGGAAAGGTAATGGCGTTCCATGGCGTCATGCCGGCCACATGACCTTGGAGGTGTCTACGGACAACGCCGGCTCTTCGGCTTAGAAATGGAGATGAACACCAATCCCCAGAGTCAGACACGACTGGACTTAACTTCAGGGGAAACCTTTACCTTACCATCCTTGTGGGAGGCTTCTCTCATGGCCCCGCATGGGGAGCTGGAGCTGATAAGAGGGAGCTCATCCACGCTCTCCCCGGGGGGATTCGAACCTGGCAGCTTTCAGGTCAGCAACCCAACCTTTAAGTCACAAGGCTTTTATCCCCTGGTTGAATGAGTCTGCAGTGCCTTTCATGTTCTTTGACTCGTGTTTGGGCAATGCTGCGTTTGGTGGAGTTCAGAGTGCTCTTAGATGGCAGGTGAACTATACATCCCAAGACCTACAACTCCTATAAATCATGGTCCAAAACACCTGGAGGGAAGGCCTAGGTTTGGCCATGCCTGCTCTAGTGCAACACCGCCTTCTCCTCTTTCACCCCTCCCTGCTTGAAAAGGGCCACTCCAAGGGGCGGGGCTTCAGGGGAGTGGGCGTGGCTTCGTGGAAGTGGGCGTGGCCAGGGGTGGAATCCCAGAGCCGTCGGTGCGCGTGGGGAGAGCGGGACAGCGGCGGGGCTGGAAGGGGCTCTCCCGTCCTCCTCCCGTCCTCCCCTCCTGGCCCTCGCCATGCTGGGCTTCCTCGTGGGCTACGTGGTCTTCTGCCTGCCGGGCTCGGCCTCGGGCGTCTCCGCTCGTGGGGCGGCGGGGCTGCGCTTGCCTTGCCCGCTGCCCCCGCTCCCGAGGGCCGCCCCCGCCCTGCTCCCCGAGCGGCCCTTCCTCCTGGTGCCGCCCGAGGACGAGGAGGAGGAGGAGGAGGAGGAAGGCGGCGAGGAAGGGGAGCGTGGCGCCCCCGCCGCCCCCCGCAGGCGCTTCCCGCAGGCGCTGATCGTGGGCGTCAAGAAGGGCGGGACGCGCGCCCTCCTCGAGTTCCTCCGCGCCCACCCCGACGTCCGCGCCCTCGGCGCCGAGCCCCACTTCTTCGACCGCGGATACGCGAAGGGCCTCGCCTGGTACAGGTGAGGAGGAGGAGGAGGGGCGGGCTTGGGGGGCACGGGAGTGGGCTCAAGGGGCGGCAAAGGCAGCGGGTGAGCTCTGGTTGCACCCAAGGGACAGAGAAGGTCTCCAAAGAATGGGAAAGGCAGCAGATGAAGGCATCCAGGGCATGGGATGGGTTCAAAGAATTGTTAGAGGCAGTGGTTGAGCTCCAATTGCATTCAAGGGATAGAGAAGGTCTCAAAGGAGTGGTAAAGGTAGCAGAAGAAGGCATGGAGGGCACGGGAATGGGCTCAAAGGGCTATCAAAGGCAGTGGTTGAGCTCCGGTTGCACCCAAGGGATAGCAATGGTCTGAAAGGACTGGGAAAGGCAGCAGAGGAAGGCATGGAGGGCACGGGAATGGGCTCAAAGGGCTGTTAAAGGCAGTGGTTGAGCTCTGGTTGAGTCCAAGGGATAGAGAAAGACTCAAAGGACTTGTAAAGGCAGCAGAAGGAGGCATCCAGGGCACGGGAATGGGCTCAAAGTGCCAGGAGGATATCAGTGCAGGACCAAAGGTACTGAAGGCATAGTCAAAGGACCTTTAAAGGTACCCGTGGGCAGTGGTTGAGCTCTGGTTGCACCCAAGGGATAGGGAAGGACTCAAAGGACTGGGAAAGGCAGCAGATGAAGGCATGGAGGGCACAGGAATGGGCTCAAAGGACCAGGAGGGTATCATTGGAGATGCTGAAAAGGTACTGAAGGCCCAGGAAAGGGTTCAAAGGGCCATCAAAGGCACCAGTGGGCAGTGGTTTTGCTCTAGAGGCATCCAAGGGATAGAAAACATCTTAAAGGATCAAAGAAGGCAGCAAAGGTAGTCATTGAGGGCATAGGAATAGGCTCAAAGGACCGTCAAAAGCAGTGGTTGAGCTTCAGGGCATCTAAGAGATATATAAGGGCTCAAAGGACTGGGAAAGGAAGCAGAGAAAGGTGTAGAGGGCATGGGAATGGGCTCAAAGGGCCAGGGGGGCATCAGTGGAGAACCAAAGGTGTTGAAGGCACAGGAAAGGGTTCAAAGGCAGCAGTCGAGCCCTGGTTGCCTCCAAGGGATAGCAAAGCCTCAAAGCATTGGTAAAGACAGCAAAGGAAGGCATTGAGGGCATAGGAATGGGCCCAAAGTCATCAGAGACAGTGGTTGAGCTCCAGTTGCATCCAGGGATAGAGAAGGTCTCAAAGGACTGGTAAAGGCAGCAGAGGAAGGTATCCAGGGCCCGGGAATGGGTTCAAAGGGCCAGCGAGGATATCAATGGAGAACAGCAGGCATCAGCTGAGCATTGAGGGCACAGGAAAGGGTTCAAAAGGCACCAGTGGGCAGTGGATACTGAAGGCGCAATGAAGGTCTCAAAGAGCCATTGAGGACAGCAAAAGAGGCATCGAGGACACAGGAATGGGCTCAAAGGACCATTGATGGCACCAGTGGGCAGTGGTTGAGCACTGGGTGCATTGAGGGCACAGAGAGGGTCGCAATGAACCAGTAAAAGCAACAAAAGAGGAGTGAGGGCACTGAAGGCACAGGAATGGGTTCCAAGGGCCAGTGAGGACACCAATGCAAGAAAGAAGCTAGTTAAGCATTTAAATGGGCTAGTAGAAATAAACTTTGTTTGGCCATTGAAATTTTGGATTTGCATATCCGTTCCGATGTCAAGCATTATTTGATTCAAAGCCTGCCGTTTCCTCCTCTGCATTAAATCTGACGGAACAATTTTTCCCCATAGCCAGACTTGTCAAGGGGTTTTTCCTAGGGAAATATTTTCTAAATGTTTCACTTTCTCCATCATTCCGTTTTTTAGACCCCATGAAAAAAAAAGCAACGATGCGCCATTGTGTATCCGGTGCTTTTCTTCTTTTTCGAGGATGAATCTTTCTACTATGGGCCAAACTATGAATGGCTTTGGCCTTCAAAGGGGAAGGTCTGCCTCTGTTTGAAGTCGGAAACCAGCCCTCCGCCTTTGTGGACTTCAAAGGCATCTAGATTTCCCAAAGACAAGGGCACAGAAGTCCAGCAGCTATTGGAGAGAAAAAAAGCCTTCCACCTCCTTTTTTTTTGGGGGGGGGGGGATTAATTGTGGTTTAGTTGACTTATAGGAACCCTTAAATTTTCTGAGGCCTGGACTCCAGAAAGTAGACTCCAAACTTTTGAAAGAGTTGTTTCATCATGAGCTTCTTTGAATCTCCTTTTACAGAGTGAAGTGGAGTATACATACATACATACATACATACATACAAATAATAATAATAATAATAATAATAATAATAAGTGTGATCCAGTACAACAGCCAGCGGAGTATCTGCTGTGGACTCAACTTGTTGTGTTTCTAATAATAATAATAATAATAATAATAATAATAATAATAATAATAGGTTGCTGTGGGTTTTCCGGGCTGTCTGGCTATGTTCCAGAAGCATTCTCTCCTGACGTTTCACCCACATCTATGGCATGCATCCTCAGAGGTTGTGAGGTTTGTTGGAAACTAAGCAAGTGGGGTTTATATATCTGTGGAAGGTCCAGGGTGGGATAAAGAACTCTTGTCTCTTGGAAATAAAGTGTGAATGTTCCATTTCATCATCTTGATTAACATTGAAAAGCCTTGCAGCTTCAAAGCCTGGCTGATTCCTGCCTGGGGGAATCATTTGTTGGGAGGTGTCAGCTGGCCCTGATTGTTTCCTGTCTGGATTTCCCCTGTTTTCAGAGTGTTGTTCTTTATTTACTGTCCTGATTTTAGAGGGTTTTAAAAAAAAATACTGGTAGCCAGATTTTGTTCATTTTCATGGTTTCTTTCTTTCTGTTGAAATTGTCCACATGTTTGTGGATTTCAATGGCTTCTCTGTGCACTCTGGTGTGGTAGTTGTTCTCGAATAATATGCTAACACCTCCCAACACCATCAGCTAACACCTCCCAACAAAGGATTCCCCCAGTGGTTCTGGCCATGAAAGCCTTCGACAACACAACAACAACAACAACAACAATAATCCGATACATCACATAGTCATAGACACTTGGGAAATATCCAATGTGTGATCCAATACAAAAGTATTAATCTTGTTGTGTATCAAATAATAATAATAATAAGCCAATACATCACATAGTCATAGACACTTGGGAAATGTCCGACGTGTGATCCAATACAAAAGTTCTAATCTTGTTGTGTATCAAATAATAATAATAATAATAATAACAGTTTTACTCCTGTTCCACATTCAAATGCCTCTTAAAAGACTTCTAAACTTCCAAATCGCTCAACAAAACGTCAGTCATATTAGTGTGCCAAGAACAGCTAAAATCTCCAATCGATTCCTTTCTTTCCCTGCCTTTCTGCATCTGTGAATTGTATAAACATCCCTGTCTTTTCCAGCTTGTGTTGGCAATGGAGGTCACAGGATGGGGTTTGCATTAAGCATAACATCCCATGGTATATAGAGTTGTTTTCGAAGTTAGTATCACTTTAGGCATGCTTCTTGGGAAGTTCTTTCTCTTAAATTAAGTGAGATCGACTTCCTTGCAAAGATAGATTGGGTTGGACCACGAAACATGTGCCTTAAAGCATCTAAGAATCGACCTTTGGAACCCTTTTCTCTTCTGAGAAAACATAAATATGAACAGCGTCCTGATCTTATCAAACAGCATATGTTTTGCGGATTGCATCATTTGTGCTTGCATATGTTTAAAAGTGTTCCTGTTGTATGCCAAATCCTAAGTGTGTGATACATATGAGGCTGCAGCTATACTATGGAGTTGATGGAAAGATATTTCAATGTGTCCGTGATTCAGATATAGATATATACCAGTATTAGCTGTGCCCGGCCATGCATTGCTGTGGTGTAGTGTGGTGGTTATGATTCCTTTGGTTAGGAAGCAGCCTGGCTTTGAAGCTTCAAGGCTGTTCAGTGGTATTCAAGTTGATAAGCAATTGGGGGCTTTCTGTTATGGACTTTATTTTTCTAGGTTTTTGGATTGAAAGACATAGATTGGATGACTATGTCTTTTGTGGCCAAATTTGGTGTGATTTGGTCCAGCGGTTTTGTTGTTTACTCCATGGGAAAAACACTCACTACATTTTTATATACAGTAGAGTCTCACTTATCCAACACTCGCTTATCCAACGTTCTGGATTATCCAACACATTTTTGTAGTCAATGTTTTCAATACATCGTGATATTTTGGTGCTAAATTCGTAAATACAGTAATTACTACATAGCATTACTGTGTATTGAACTACTTTTTCTGTCAAATTTGTTGCATAACATGATGCTGATAACATGGTGCTTAATTTGTAAAACCATAATCTAATTTGATGTTGAATAGGCTTTTCCTTAATCCCTCCTTATTATCCAACATATTCGCTTATCCAACATTCTGCCGGCCCGTTTATGTTGGATAAGTGAGACTCTACTGTATACAGATAGATGGATGGATTGATGTGTTATATATCGCGATCTATATATCTGAACCTGCATCTACACTAAAATCAATGGAGTTTAACTCTAATTGCTGTGGCTCGGTGTGATGGGATCCCCGGGGGTTGCTGTTTTGCAAAGTTTTTAGACTCTCTGTCAGAGTATAATTCTCAGGTTTCCATACTTTTTAGTCATAGTTATCAAACTGTATGAATTCTGCAATGTAGACACATCCTGAGTTATGTTTCTCGCTTGTTAATTTTTCCATAATTCAGAACTTTCACTGTCCAAATACGAGCAAGAGATGCTTAGATCCAAATGGTTCCAACTTGAGTCGGATCACTGTGCAAACGGCACTCAATTGTTACGTTCTTATTGATCCCACGGATCTATTCTCATTGGGATCATTGACCGGATTTAGGCCAGGATAAATCCTTTGATCGGGTACTATATTGTGATCCAAAGAAATCAATCCAGGGGGATATAGATGCCCTTAAAAGATAAATGAAGTCTTTTGGTGGTCTGGCTTTGAAGGCGATCCTCCGCTACCGTTCATCTGCTTGATATTACTTACGCCTTTGCCTTATGGATCAATGCCTGGGGTTGATTTATCTAGGCTCAGAAGTCGGCGGATGTATCCGGTGCATTGTCTTTGGGACGGGTTTGGGGGCGGAAAATTAAAAACAGCTACTTTGTGTAATTATTCCCATTGCAACCCAATGGATCTTTTTTTTGGTGACGATGAAAAGTCCTGTTGGAAAGAGACGTTAGCTAACCAAGCCCTGCGCTTTGCAGTACATTTGGAAGAATACTTGTTCAGTTTTTCCATCTTCGCAAAGGCGTCTCCAGGGGTTTCGGTAGCTTTGCGTCCATCAGTTTTGCATTCAGGAAGCAGTATTTTTTGTTGCACCAAAAAGCAATTCTGTTGCATTTAAGTGGATTTGGTGATGTACACAAAAGCCCCAGTTTGTAAATAGTGGAAAATACAAAAGGAAAACCTTTGTTTTATTACGCCATTGTCATTTTGTTTTGTTTTACTGTGTTATTGTATAGGCATTTTATTGGATACTGTCGTGTGCCTTGTCTGTATTTAATGCTGTTTTACTGTAATTGTTTGGGCTTGGATCCATGTTAGCTGCCCCGAGTCCCTTTGGAGTGATGGAGATGGAATACAAAAATATTATTATTATTATTATTATTATTATTATTATTATTATTATTACCTCATGCAATCTTTGCCATACTTCTCGAAAGTATTTCTGCTTGCCTTCAGCATTGAAATAAGCCAAGATTTAGCACTAACAGAGGTTAGATCTACACTGCTATACAATGCAATTTGAATCTGCCTTATAGGGTCAATGTAGACACATATAATGCAGTTCAGTATAGATCCAGCCAAAGTCTCCTATGTACTCAGAAGTGAATTTTATTCTTTTTCTTAAAGTGACGGTGGAATGTCTGGGTTGCTGTGAGTTTTCCGCACTGTATGGCCATGTTCCAGAAGCATTCTCTTCTGACGTTTCGCCCACATCTATGGCAGGCATCCTCAGAGGTTGTGAGGTCTCTTGGAAACTAGGCAAGTGAGGTTTATATACCTCCAGGGTTAGAGAAAGAACTCTTGTCTCTTGGAGGCAAGTGCAAATGTTGCAATTGATTAGTATTGAATAGCCTTGCAGCTTCAAAGCCTGGCTGCTTCCTGACAGAAGAATTTTTAGTAGGATTTTCCCAATACTTCCCAATTCTCCTTTCACATATTCTTTGGATTTATTTATTTTATTTTTGCTGTCTCAAGCCAAATGTGGATTTACTAACATCTGCTGGAATTACATTCCTGGAATCATTGGCTAGGGTGGAAAACTAGAGTAAATTGAGCCTTGATTTTGGACATATTTTAAAAATATTTTGTACCGATACCCAGATGACTGGTGGAAGATTAAATGTTACCAGCATGTTCTAACTAAAAGGCAAAAAGGAGGATGATTTCAGATCTCTTGGCTTTGTGTGCGCACGTCAACTTTCAGAAATAAGAGGGGTTTCTTTTAAATGTTTTGAAAAAACAGCTTTAGGTAAATGCAATGGGCTTGGCTTTTTTTTTGATGAGCGCAGCGTTTAATTAAAACGACATTCTTTCGGCTGCAAAAGGCAGGTGTTTGCCGCTTTGCCAGAACTAAGCCCTTTTAAGGCTGCGTGCCAACTGAATGCAATTGAGTTTATGTGCATAGCATTTAACTGCTTTTTCAATGAGAAAGAGTTCTCTTTGCTGGGTTGCTGTGAGTTTTCTAGGCTGTATGGTCATGTTCCAGAAGTATTCTCTCCTGACGTTTTGCCCACATCTATGTCAGGCATCTTCAGTGATTGTGAGGTCTGTTGGAAAATAGGCAAGTGAGGTTTATATATCTGTGGAATAATGTCCAGAGTGGGAGAAAGAACTCTTGTCTGTTTGAGGCAAGTGTGAATGTTGCAATTGGGCACCTTGATTAGCACTGAATGGCCTTGCAGCTTCAAAGCCTGGCTGCTTCCCGCATAATAATAATAATAATAATAATAATAATAATAATAATAATAATTGGTTTAGCAATGTTGTCCATCCATTCCTGCTTGGGGGAATCCTTTGTTGGGAGGTATGGCAGGCATCTGAGGATGCTTCTGAAGATGCCTACCATAGATGTGGGTGAAACGTCAGGAGAGAATGCTTCTGGAACATGGCCACACTGTTGGGAATCACCCTGGACTACTCAAGTCTAAATGTAGTCAGATAGATGATAGAATTAGATTGAGGGAATCCTTTCCCAATTTCAAAGCATGCCTAGATAGGCATTACTGTGTTTCCCTCTATCCTGTTTAAGTCACATCCCTTACTTTGAAGTTAGTAGAAATGTGAATCTTCAGGGAAACTAACTTCTCATTGGTCAGAATGTCTTTTATGGCCCCAATAAGCTGGACCATGAGGTCGGAACCATTTTGGTTCTCTCTTCTCCCTTTGTTCTCCAAACTAACAACAGCATCTTGCTGTCCCTCCAGACAAGATGTGACTATTTAGTGTTTGTTATTTTTCCTTTCTCATTTTCCTTAGAAACTAGTCTAGAGTAGACTAGTAGCTCCAAACCTTTCTATCTATAATGGAATTCTTTTTACCTAAATACATGCTTTTTGAACTTTTACTGAGACTCTGCACTCCATTGCCATCCTAAATAGACAAAGGTTTCTCTTTGCTCACCGCGTGTAAGTAACTGCTGCATTTGAAAGTTTACTTTTGCTACTCTGCTACATTTTTGGTGAAATCTCCCCCAGAGAGGGTTAAATTGAGTCTAACTGCTCAGAGATTACCCCAACACATACAGCCCGAAAAACTCACAACAACCTGTGAAAGCCATTGACTACACAATCTCTGTGCATTCAGCATTTCCAATGGCATTTTGGTCTGGGTCAGTGCAGACCCATGCAATGCAGTTCAGAATGCATGATATGAGTAGGTAAAGGTAAAGGTTTTCCCTGACGTTAAGTCCAGTCGTGTCTAATTCTGGGGGTTGGTGCTCATCTCCATTTCTAAGCCGAAAAGCCAGCGTTGTCTGTAGACACCTCCAAGGTCATGTGGCCGGCATGACTACATGGAGCGTCGTTACCTTCCTGCCGGAGCGGTACCTATTGATCTACTCACATTGGCATGTTTTCGAACTGCTAGGTTGGCAGGAGCCGGAGCTTTCGATCTCCAGCTCAGTGCTTTAACGCACTCCTCCACCGCGGCTCTGATATGAGTCTACACTAACTATAATTCAGATCCAGTCCACACTGTCGAATGAATGCTGTTTGACCCTATTTTTAATGTTAAGGAACACTGGGAGTCGTAGTTTGCACTTTTTGGTGGACCTTGCAAAACTACAACTCCCTGTGTTCTGTAGCATTGAGCCTACATCCGTTGAAGCCGTGTCTAACTGCATTCATGGACCTAATATCAATTTCTGCAAGCGATAACCTTTCTTTCATTACAAAATCAAAAAGTGTTTTCCTCTTTCCTATGTCTTCCCCATATAATGTGGTGTGACTGCACTGAATTGCATTACGTGACAGCGTAGACTCATACAATGCAGTTCAGTGAGGTTAAATTATGAAACTGCATTACATAGCAGTATAGATGGGGCCCCTCTCTCCCTTCCCTTTGGCAGAGAGAGATGGATGCGTTTCTTCATTCGGGTGTCTTTCAGATTGCAGGTGTTGTGGCTATTCAAATCTGGGGTGTGTGTTTCTCTGTTGGAGGACAAAAGTTGGCGCTCGTTCACTCCCAGGAATCTTTCAGAGCCATGTCAATATTTCTAGAAATAGTTGACTAAGCCGCAAAACACGCATCTTGTGCCAGAAGCTTTGCGTCGCAAACCTGCTCCGCTCCACCTGCAGAACCTTTTGTTTTTGGAGGTCCCACGAACTCGAGCTATGCAATGCAACCCTCTTTGTATTTTCCGCATGCGATGGAAACAATACAGGGCACGTAACACAGTTTGAATTGCTATGGCTCAATGCTATGGGATCTTGGAAGTTGCTGTTTGGCAGAGAAAGCTTGTTAAAAGACCACTCCCGTAAGGACATAGTATCAAGCCATGAGAGTTGAAGTGATGTCAAACTGAACTCATTCTACAGTACAGATGCACTCATAAAGAGATAGCCTTTGCAAGATGTGTTGAAGCAGGAGGCACAGCTGTGCCCGGCCACGCGTTGCTGTGGCATAGTATGGTGGTATGGGAAATAAAGTATTGAGGAATTAGTGGTAGTTAAGGTAAAGGGTTATATATAAATGGGTTATATAGCTGTGTGGAAGGGCCTTGAGTCTACACTGCCATATAATCCAGTTAAAATCAGAAAATCTGTATTTTATAGGCAGTGTGGAAGAGGCCTAAGTGAGGCCTAACTCTGCCTGTCCCCTGGGCTGAGTGGGTTGCTAGGAGACCAAGTGGGCGGAGCTTAGCCTTCTAACTGGCAGCAATTGGATACAAACAATTATTCCTCTCCCTCTAATTAGGACTTTATTTTTCTTTTCTTTTTGTTGTATGAACATAGGGGCATGGATGAGGGGTTGTGCTGCCAAGTTTAGTGTTTCTGGAATATGTAGTTTTGTTGTTTTGTCCTAGGCCGAAATTTCATTACTCATATATATATTATATACCCCGTATATGCTCGAGTATAAGCCGACCCAAATATAAGCTGAGGCACCTAATTTTACCACAAAAAAACTGGGAAAACATTGACTCAAGTATAAGCCAAGTGGTACATTTCAGAAATAAAAATAGATACCAATAAAATGACATTAATTGAGGCATCAGTAGGTTAAACGTTTTTGAATATTTACATAAAGCTCAAATTGAAGATAAGATTGTCCAGTTCTGATTAAATTATTATTCTCATCTTCTTCAATGTAAATGTGCTTATGTATCCTTTTAATAACAATAGAGTAAAATAATACGTGTAATAATAATAATAGTAAATACAGGAAAATAATACATGTAATAATAAATAGAGTAAAATAATAAATGCAATAATAATAATAACAAGATCAGAGTGAAATGATAAATGTATTATTAATAATAAAAATAGAGTAAAATAAATGCAATAGTAGCAACAATAATAGAGAAAAATAATAAATGTAATAATACCAATAATAATAGAGAAAAATAATAAATGTACCATATATACTTGAGTATAAGCTGACCCAAATATAAGCCAACCAGGACCCTCACCTGAGTATAAGCCGAGGGGGGCTTTTTCATTCTTAAAAAAAGGGCTGAAAAACTAGGCTTATATACAGTATAGGAGTATATACAGTGTGTGTGTGTGCGTGTATGTATGTGTGTGTGTGTGTGTGTGTGTGTGTATATATATATATATATATATATGTAATGTGTGTAATTCCCATGGAGTTAACGACAAAAACACTGGACCAAATCACACCAAATTTGGCCACAAAAGACATAGTCATCCAATCTAAGTCTTTCCATGAAGAACCCCTATAAAATTAGGTCCAAAATACAGAAAACCCCCCAAAACGAAAATTTACTAAGTACGCATGCGCAGAAGCCCCCCCAGGAAACATGGTGACGTTAGTCAGTTGGACGGGGCTTCAACGGCCACTGTGCACTGATGACGTGGCATAGATTGGTTTTTATTGTTGTTGGTGGTGTTGTTGTATCAGTCAAAAATAGTACTTTCTCAGACTTATAAACCATAACATTTTCAGTTCCTTGATATGAATAATAATAATAATAATAATAATAATAATAATAATAATAATAGTGCGGTTTTCTAGCATTGTATATTTTTGCCGCTTCTGTGACTGTTCATTTGGGTTTTGATGATTCCGTAGCTCACTTGTCAATGGATGTCCAGAATCAGCAGCATCCACCGCGGTCCTTTTTATCCTGGGCGACGACCGAGCCAGTATAGACTCCGTTTTGATTTGATTCACCATAATGCTAATGGGTGAGGTGCTCTTGGTTCCATTCCTCAGCTGAGGCCTCTCTGGCTTGGTTGGACCTGCCGGTAGTTACACTACCGCCAGCACAGCCCTCAGCGTCCTCGGAATGGTTAAGCCCCCCCACCACGTCAAGGTGGCACCATTGATCATCTCCTCAGCTGCTGTAAGAAAATTGCACAGACAGACTACAAACAGAGGCACAACTACGTGGCCCAAATGATTCGTTGGAACTTATGCCTCAAGTACCACCTTCCAGCAGCAAAGAGCTGGTGGGATCACAAACCTGAAAAAGTATTGGAGAATGAATATGCAAAGATACTGTGGGACTTCCAAATCCAGACTGACAAAGTTCTGGAACACAACATCACAGTTGTGGAAAAGAAAAAGGTTTGGATCATTGATGTTGCCATCCCAGGTGACAGTCGCATTGACGAAAAACAACAGGAAAATCTCAGCCGCTATCAGGACCGCAAGATTGAACTTCAAAGACTCTGGCAGAAACCAGTGCAGGTGGTCCCGGTGGTGATGGGCACACTGGGTGCCGTGCCAAAAGATCTCAGCCGGCATTTGGAAGCAATAAGCATTGACAAAATTACGATCTGCCAACTGCAAAAGGCCACCCTACTGGGATCTGCGCGCATCATCCGAAAATACATCACACAGTCCTAGACCCTTGGGAAGTGTTCGACTTGTGATTTTGTGATACGAAATCCAGCAGATCTATCTTGTTTGCTGTGTCATAATAAAATAATAATAATAATAATGGGACAAACCGAAAACAGTATTACATCAATAAAAGCAGTAACACAGTATAATAGCACAATGTAATAACTGCATTATATGAGGCTACACTGACCACATAATGCAGTTTCCCAGTATAGATGAGGCCTGCTATTCCTTTTGATACAACCAAAGTAATGAAGGATCGTGGCTCCATAATGGAAGCCAAAACTTAATCACCCCGATCTTTATGGCTTTTCTCAAAGGTTAAAAACCATTCATTATATGCGCCTGGGCGTGAATGCATGGACTTGGCCCAGAGCGACGAGTGTTATAGATTTCAAGTGCTGATATAATATTGAAATACATCAAATCGACTCTAAGAGCCAAGGCGGGTTACATAAGCGTAAGGGCTGGAGGCTGCCAGGGCATTCCTTGGCAGAGTCAATGGATTGATTCCTTGCGTTGTGCTCTTCCCCCGTTAAACAATCTATACTCAACCTTATATCACTACATCTCAAGTAAACATATTTACTCCCATGTTGCAACACCTCCACTGTTACATATCCCTCTCTTGTTACGACAGCGCCTTTGGTTACCGGTTTTTTCCCGGTATCAATGTAAATCTTCCTAAATTGCATTCTTCCAGCCAACAATTAATAATTTTGCCATTTACCTCCTGGCTGCCGGGAAAGTATCAAGATTGACGACTAGATGCTCTTTGTGGTCCCTTTCCAGCGCTACCCTTCTCCGAAAGAGTCCTGCATTCTGCGTCTACACTGTAAAATGAATACCGTTTGACGCCGCTTTAACTACCACGGCTCCATGCTCAGACATCAACGGGAGCTATACTTCGCTGAGGCCCCACCACTCTTTGGCAAAGGGTGCCCAAGGCTTTGTAATGGGAGTTGTAGTTTGGGAAGGCCAACACTCTTTTTGGTGGAGGAGGCAAACGGCCTTGTAAAACTACAACTCCCAGGATTCCATGGCATTGAGCCAGTGAGGTAAAGTGCTATGCTATGGAGTCCTGGGAGATATAGTTAGTCACACTGTGTAATCCTGGGAGTTATATTTTGCTATGCTATGGAGTTCTGGGAGTTATAGTTAGTCACACTATGTAATCCTGGGAGTTATATTTTGCTATGCTATGGAGTTCTGGGAGTTATAGTTAGTTACACTATGTAAGCCTGGGAGTTATATTTTGCTATGCTATGGAGTTCTGGGAGTTATAGTTAGTCACACTATGTAAGCCTGGGAGTTATATTTTGCTATGCTATGGAGTTCTGGGAGCTGTAGTTAGTCACACTATGTAATCCTGGGAGTCATAGTTTACTGTGCTATGGAGTCCTGGGAAATATAGTTTGCTGTGTTATGGAGTACTGGTAGTTGTAGTTTGCCATGCTATTGAGTCCTGGGAGTTGTAATTTGCTGTGCTATAGGGTCCTGGGAATTATAGTTAGTCACACTATGTAATCCTGGGAGTTATAGTTTCCTGTGCTATGGAGTCCTGGGAACTATATTAGTTAGTCACATTTTGTAATCCTGGGAGTTGTAGTTTGCTATGCTGTAGAGTTCTGGGAGCTATAGTTAGTCACACTATGTAATACTGGGAGTTATAGTTTGTTGTACTATGGAGTCCTGGGCGCTATAGTTAGTCACACTATGTAATACTGGGAGTTATAGTTTGTTGTGCTATGGAGTCCTGGGCGCTATAGTTAGTCACACTATGTAATCCTGGGAGTCATAGTTTGCTGTGCTATGGAGTACTGGGAGTTGTAATTTGCCATGCTATGGGGTCCTGGGAGTTATAGTTTGTCATGATATGATCCTGGGAGTTGTAGTATACCATGCTATGGGGTCCTGGGAACTATAATTTGTCATACTATGGAGTCCTGGGAGTTATAGTTTGCAATTGTATCAGGTCCTGTGAGCTATAGTTTGCAATGCTGTGTAATCCTGGGACTTACTGTTGATTGTGCTACGGGGTCCTGGGAGTTATAGCTTGCCATGCTGTGGAGTCCTGGGAGTTATAGCTTGCCGTGCTGTGGAGTCCTGGGAGTTGTAGTTTGCCATACTATGGAATCCCGACGAAGCACTAGCACTCTTTGCCCCGAGAAGAGGAGACTGTGGCACATCTGACATGAATTATCCCTGCCTTTTGCATTGCTACACCATCTTGCTTCACTCCCCTTTCGGAGAGGATTTCCAAAGACTTGCGTAAAAGGCTTTTATCTCCGTCTGAGATCTGTATTTCCTGTACTTGGGCTTCTTCATGGGAAGAGCTGTGATCCGAACGGCTCCGGGATGCGGTGTGTACAAAAATAACCTCGTGCCGATACATTCAGTAGTGTTTGCACACACCCGCGTGTCAGGTTTTGGTGTCAAAAGTGATAAATGTTCTCCAAATTGCAGTTTCCCTTCCACCGCATCTCTGTGAGAAATCTATCTGCTCTCGCAACCTGCTTCCCATATTCCCACCCCATGCGCACGCATGCTTTCTAATCTGGGAATGGGGTCAGATGTGTGTCTTCGGAGCTGTCATTTGACCCCACTTACAGCCCAAAAGACAGTTGCATCAGTCGAGTAGGAAATTTAGGTACCGCTTTATGTGGGGAGGCTAATTTAACTAATTTATGACACCATTTATTTATTTATATCATTTTTACCCTGCCTTTCTCCCTAGGGGGGACTCAAGGCAGCTTACAATAAAAACCTTCCAGCAGCGTGTGGAATAACGAGGAAGTACTCCATCAAGGACTCGGTGTCACAAGTGAATGGTGAAGCCTCCAAGGTCCTGTGGCCACAGGCATGAATGCATGGAGCGCCGTTACCTTCCTGCCGGAGCAGTACCTATTGATCTACTCACATCTACTCCATATGATTAAAGCTGTTGAATCAATGGAGTCAACTTACTATATGCATTCATGTATAAGTTGACATCATATATGTCGAGGGAAGGTCTCGGGACCACAATTATGGATTACGATAGGATGCTTGTATAAGTCTCAACTTTTGTATGAGTATACAAAAATTGTTGGCCACTGATTGTGTGACTTGAACCCATCTCCATCGGAGTAGGCCAATTGAATCAATGGGATTGACTTGTTGTGTATCAGTTGACCTCACATATACGTCGAGGCCCAAAATTACGGATTTTGATATGACCCATGGATAAGTCAAGGGTTAGTCCACGAAAAGGCAAATGAACTAATACTGACTCTCAGGGCCTTGGGTTGCTGTGGGGTTTCTGGTCTGTATGGCCATGTTCCAGAAGCATTCTCTCCTGACGTTTCACCCACATCTATGGCAGGCATCCTCAGAGATTTTGAGGTTTGTTGGAAACTAGGCAAGTGGGGTTTATATATCTGTGGAATAATGTCCAGGGTGGGAGAAAGAACTCTTGTCTGTGTTAATGTTGCAATTGATCACCTTGATTAGCATTGAATAGCCTTTCAGCTTCAAGGCTTGGCTGCTTCCTGCCTGGGGGAATCCTTTGTTGGGAGGTGATTATCTCAGGGCATTCATAAAAAACCAGACGCAGTCAATGGTGGAAATAGTATTTGGGATCAGCACTTCTTTTAGGTTCTTCTTGGATGGATTAAACTCACTTTTTGGCACGAGTTAATGTACAGTACTCATACTGACTTGTGGATAAATTGATTTAGTTTGTATAGGTTGATTTTTCAACCAACAGTTCTAGATTCATACATGAGTTATATAAAGTACTAAGGGGATGGTTCGGAACCATTGGTGTGAAAATTATATGACTGTACCACCGACAACATTGATTCCTTGCCTCTCCAATAGCTACAGTGTTCTTTTTTTCTTTTTTTTACGAGAGCAAATTGATTACAAGCCGAAGAGAATTACGTTAATAGACTCGGGTTGTCGCTTGGGTCATATTTGTAATCGCCTCTCATTCATCTGCAAAGCATACGGAACTGACCTTGTTAAGTATCTTTGCAGATGGGGAAGTCTGACCCGGTCGGGATTGATTTACTATCAAGAGGCCCATAAATGCCTTCTCCGGAGTAGCATCTGGAAGAAGAAGAAATACCACGGCGTAACTTGTCCTGCTTGTTGCTTGATTCGCAATAGAGGTTTTCTTCGGAGAGCCCGTCCCAAATGAGTGATGGGTTTGGCTGACATTTGGCCTGTAGGCGTTAGGCCAAGGCTATTTATTTATTTATCTATCATGTCAGAAGCAAATTGAGGATACAGTTATAATGTGTTTAAAAACATAAATAAAGTAAAAACTTGGCATGATACTGATTTCCTTTAACCAGAAACTGGCTACTTGGAGTGCTTCTGGTGTCACCGTGAGAAGATCCTCCACTGTGCATGTTGTAGGGCTCAGGTTGCATTGTAGTAAGTAGTCTGTGGTTTGCTCTTCTCCATACTTGCAAGTCATGGACTCCACTTTGTAGCCCCGTTTCCTAAGATTGGTTCTGCCAAAGTGCAGTCTCTTCAGTGCCTTCCAAGTTTCCCAGTCTTCTGTATGCTCAGGAGGGAGTTTCTCATTTGGTGTATCAGCCGTGGATTGAGGTTCCGGGTTTTAGCCTGCCACTTTTGGACTCTCGCTTGCTGAGGTGTTCCTGCGAGTATCTCTGTGGAAGTTAGGAAGCTATTTCTTTATTGAAGACGGTGGCATGCTAGCTGATATCCGAACAGAGGATAGGCCGGAGATGTCAATGTTTTTTCATTACAGGTTGCTACTTCAGGTGGTACAATACAGGCTAAACAATATAATTTCTCCAGTGGTGTTGGATGTAGACATCCTGTGATAATGCGGCATGTCCCATTAAGAGCCACATCCACTGTTTTAACGTGGTGAGATATATTCCACACTGGGCATGCGTATTCAGTAGCAAAGCACAAAAGCAGATGCCTTCACTGAATCTGGTTGTGATCCCCAGGTTGTGTCAGTCGGCTTTCGTATGATATTATTTCTAGCACCCACTTTTTGTTGATATTCAAGCAGTGCATGGTCAAAGCATGGTCCAGAGTAACTCCCATGTATTTTGATGTGCTTCAATGCTCCAGTGGGATTCCTTCCCAAGTAGAGCTCAGGATGCTTGTCTGTTCTTAAGATGAAAAGCACACATCTGCATTTTAGGAATCATCTGATTTTCCCTGTAATAGGCAGTAAGATCACCTAAAGCTTCAGAGAGCTTCTGTTTGACCATTTTAAAGCTTGAGCAGTGATGGCACAATCGTCAGCATAGATAAAACTCTCTGTCCATTCTGGCAGTGGCTGGTCATTTGAACATCGATGGCCAAGGCTGACTTGGAAGTCATTGAAGAGCAGGGGAGTCTCAGCAGATCTAGATCTTATTTAAAAAAGGCTCAGCAGCCATGTTATCATCCACCTCTCTGTAGAAAAAAATATTTGCAAAATCATTAGTTTTGTACAGTAGAGTCTCACTTATCCAACATTCACTTATCCAATGTTCTGGATTATCCAAAGCATTTTTGTAGTCAATGGTTTCAATACATCGTAATATTTTGGTGCTAAATTCGTAAATACAGTAATTACTACATAGCATTACTGCGTATTGAACTACTTTTTCTGTCAAATTTGTTGTCTGACATGATGTTTTGGTGCTTCATTTGTAAAATCATAATCTAACTTGATGTTTAATAGGCTTATCCTTAATCCCTCCTTATTATCCAACATATTCGCTTATCCAACATTCCGCCAGCCCGTTTATGTTGGATAAGTGAGACTCTACTGTATATAGAAACCCAAATTCAGAATGGTGTGTCTCATACTCACATGGCACATTAGTTTGAGCACTGGACTACAACTCTATAGAACAGGGTTCAAATCCATGCTCGGCCTTGAAACCCATTAAGTGATTTTGGGCAAGTCACACACTCTCAGCCTCAAAAGAAGGCAAGGACAGACCTGCTGTAAACAACCTCTCAATGACTAAATGCTATGAGATTGTGAGAGTTGCAGCTTGGTGAGGCACTAGCACTCTTTGGTAAGACTATAGCTCCCAGGACTCCATAATAATTCTCCATAGCAGTTAAAGTGATATCAGACTGAATTAATTTTACAATGTAGATGCATCTTCAGTGACGATTGACCATTGTTTCCCAGCAAAAAAAAAAAATACAAATCAATAAATTCTCCATATTTATGAGGTTATCCCTTTGCTCTACAAGGGCAGGTTTGTCTTGTTGGACTTGACAAAATAAATATGGGTGATAAATCTTGAGTTCACCGCTCTCATGAACTCTTTCTCGTTCACTCTCTTCTCCTTTCTTCATTCCCTGCAAGACCTTCTCTCGCAGGGGCTTTTCGAAAATGAACATGCAAAGGGCAAGCCCGGCTGCCCGAGGGCTGGATTTATTTGATCAAAGCAAAGTATTTTGCCTCCCGGCTCTCTCCATCATTCCCTCTCTTGCAAAGCAATTAGTATTTTTTTTGTAACTATAGTTCAGGCCCTTTGCCAGAATATGGAAAGATGGGGGGCTTTTGGTTGAGCAAAACGTCCCCATGGCTTTGTGCAAAAGAGGGCTTTGGAGCCGAACCAAATGGAGGCATCATGATGCCAAGGTGGGTTGGACGGCACCTTTATCTATTGACTTACCTATTGTTTATATTACTTGGACACTAAAAAACCTCTTTGGTGCTGTCCATTGACATCAAGCTAACTTTGCCTTGTGGCAACCCTGTGAATGAGAGACCTCCAAGTGCATCTACTTTGCCAAATAAAATCTAGATTTTCTTCTTTGAATCGGATTATATGGCAGTGTAGACTCATATAATCCAGTTCAAAGCAGATAATGTGCACTATCAGTTTTGATAATCTGGATTATATGGCAGTGTAGAAGGGGCTTAAGAGTGCTTTCCTTGGAGGCTTTTGAAGAGACTCTCGGGGGTTCTTTGGTTGTGCTTTTCCTACATGGCAGAGGATTGGACTACATGACCCATGTGGTCTCTTCTAACTATTATTCAAATTGTTGTTTTATATACTAATGGTTTTCTTTGGGTTTATTTTATGCATTGTTTTAGGCACCTTGTGCCATATGTAAGCCACCCCGAGTCCCTTTGTGGAGATGGAGGTGGGGTACAAAAATAAAGTAGTAGTTGTTGTTATTATTATTATTGACACAACATGTTGTATAACACAGCAAACAAGATAGATTTGCTGGATTTCGTATCACAAAATCACAAGTCGAACACTTCCCAAGTGTCTAGGACTGTGTGATGTATTTTCGGATGATGCACGCAGATCCCAGTAGGGTGGCCTTTTGCAGTTGGCAGATCGTAATTTTGTCAATGTCTATTGTTTCCAAATGCCGGCTGAAATCTTTTGGCACAGCACCCAGTGTGCCGATCACCACCGGGACCACCTGCACTGGTTTCTGCCAGAGTCTTTGAAGTTCAATCTTGAGGTCTTGATAGCAGCTGAGTTTTTCCTGTTGTTTTTCGTCAATGCGACTGTCACCTGGGATGGCAACATCAATGATCCAAACCTTTTTCTTTTCCACAACTGTGATGTCTGGTGTGTTGTGTTCCAGAACTTTGTCAGTCTGGATTCGGAAGTCCCACAGTATCTTTTCGTGCTCATTCTCCAATACTTTTACAGGTTTGTGATCCCACCAGTTCTTTGCTGCTGGAAGGTGGTACTTGAGGCTTAAGTTCCAATGAATCATTTGGGCCACATAGTTGTGCCTCTGTTTGTAGTCTGTCTGTGCGATTTTGTTACAGCAGCTGAGGAGATGATCAATGGTTTCGTCAGCTTCCTTGCACAGTCTGCATTTTGGGTCATCAGCTGTTTTTTCGATCTTGGCCTTAACTGCATTTGTTCTGACGGCTTGCTCCTGGGCTGCAAGGATCAGGCCTTCTGTCTCCTTCTTCAGGGTCCCATTTGTGAGCCAGAGCCAGGTCTTCTCCTTATCAGCTTTTCCTTCAATTTTGTCAAGGAACTTTCCATGCAATGTTTTGTTGTGCCAGCTGTCAGCTCTAGTTTGTAGTGCGGTTTTCTTGTACTGGTTTTTTGTCAGCTGTGCTTTGAGGAGTTTCTGATTTTTGACTTCAATCAAAGCAGGTTCTTCACTTTGCTTTACATCTTCTGCCAGGGCATGTTCTTCTTCTTTGACTGCTTGTTTGACTTGTAAGAGTCCTCTGCCCCCTGATCTTCTAGGCAGATATAGCCGGTTAACATCACTGCGAGGGTGCAGTGTATGATGAATGGTCATGAGTTTTCTTGTTTTTCTGTCGAAATTGTCCAGTTCCGCCTGTGTTCAGTTAATGATGCCAGCAGTATATCTTATGACAGGTATGGCCCAGGTGTTTATGGCCTTGATGGTGTTGCCTCCATTGAGCTTGTTTTTGAGAATTTTTCTGATCCTTTATGTGTATTCTTTGCTGACCACAGTTTTCACATGTTCATGCTTGATGTTATTATTATTATTATTATATGATTCAATCTCTTCTGCAGAATTAATTTAGTTTGACATTGCTTGATCTGCTGTGCATCAGTGCTATCGAGTCCTGGGATTTATAGTTTGGCAAGGCATCAAACTACAACTCTCGTGATACCATAGCATTGAGCAGCAGCAATTCAAGTGGCCTCGAACTGCATTTGTAAGTCAGAGTTGTCTTGATGGCAATTTAACCTTTTTATTTCACGGGATCTACTAATGGTATTTGGAAAGGCTTGCGTTGCCTTCTTGGGCGGTTCAGTAGGCACCCTCCAAAAGCTACAAATCCCATGTTTCTACAGCAGGGAGCTGCAGTTTTACCAAAGTTGCACAATGGTGAGGTGTGGACAAACTCGACTGAATTGAGACGAGGGAACTATCTTGTCCTTTGGGTCCAAAAGCAAAATGTGGGCGACATTGGTTGCTTAAAGTTGGTCTCTACTTTGCCTTGCGTATTTAATTGTCCCCATAATTTGGAGCGACACTTTGTCTTGGGCAATGTCTTCACGGAAGAAACATCGATAGCACTGGGTATGACATGAATTGCATCAATTTCCCCAATTATTGTCTCTTAAGCAACGGGGCCATTAGGGGAATATGGTGAAAGCTCAATAAATAGCATTGATCCAGACACAGACGAGGCATACTCCTCGGTGTGTCAGTGTGTGCCAACCTCCTCATTACTGAGCCTTGTCAATAGAGCCTTGGCGCAGATGCCGGCATTGGCAGCCAATGGAATCCCATGCCAATAGAGCCACGGCTCGCTCCATAGGAAGCGTTGAGAGATTGTCAATAGCCAAGGAAGGCTTGGGGTGCAATCCTTGGATCCCTTTGCTCCAGATTATAGAACACACACCAATGCTTTGCAATGAAAATGATTCCTATAAACATTAGGAAGAACGTCTTGCTTGGTCTTAAAAAGATGTGTCTCTTTCGCAAACGAAAGCCACAGATGTTCAGGCTCTCTTTTGCATGACCTTTGAAGGATGCCATAAATCACCCCATTGGGATTGCTGATCCGAAGGTCTTAATATGCTCTTCCTGCACTCTTCCTTCTCTATAGCCAGGAGATCACAAGGGCAAAAGTTTTTCCTGCTGGGAGGTTCTGGAAAATAACTTTCCTCTCACATATGGAAAGGTGAGACCCTTCCTCATCTTTGGAACGAGATAATGTGTTTCAATGGGCATTAGGAAGAACATCTGGACAAGAAACTCTCCTTCTTTGGATGTCTTGAAACTGAAGTTGGATGGGCATCTTATTTATTTATTTACATCCCTTTTAATCTCTCTATGCGGAGTCTCAAAGCAGCTCACAATCAACTTAAAATATGCAAAGATACAAGAATATAATAATAATAATAATAATAATAATAATAATAATAATAATAATAATTTATTTTTGTATCCCGCTTCCATCTCCCTGAAGGGACTTGTGACGGCTCACATGGGGACAAGCCCGACAACACAAGTTAAAACACAGAACAATCAATTAAAAACATTATAACTACATAAAAGAATAAAACACATCAACAGAATTAAATAGTAGATTATTATATACTGTATATACTTGAGTATAAGCCTAGTTTTTGTGCCCTTTTTTACGACTGAAAAAAACCTCCTTGGCTTATACTCAGGTGAGGATCCTGGTGGGCTTGTATTCAGGTCGGCTTATACTCAAGTATATATGGTATATTTATTATTTTTCTCTATTATTATTATTGGTATTGTTACATTTATTATTTTACTCTATTAATTATTATTATTACATTTATTATTTTACTCTATTATTGTTGTTAGTTTTACATTTATTTTACTCTATTTATTATTACATTTATTATTTTACTGCATTTATTATTATTATTGTTACATCTATTATTTCACTCTATTATTATTAAAAGGATACATAAGCACATTTACATTGAAGAAGATGAAAATAATTATTTAATTAGAGTTGAACAGTCATATCTTAAATTACAGTTTGATGTAAAGATTCAAAAACATTTAAACTACTGAGGCCTCAATTAATGTAATTTTATTGGTATCTCGGCTTATACGGGAGTCTTTTCCCGTTTTTTTGTGATAAAATTAGGTGCCTCGGCTTCTATTCGGGTTGGCTTATACTTGAGTATGTATGGTATTATTAGTAGTGACCGAAAGGTCCCAGGTTCAAACCCAGGGAGCGGCGGGAGCAGCTGCTGTTAGCTCCAGCTTCTGCCAACCTAGCAGTTCGAAAACATGCCAATGTGAGTACATCAATAGGTACCGCACCAGCGGGAAGGTAACGGCGCTCCATGTAGTCATGCCGACCACATGACCTTGGAGGTGTCTACGGACAACGCCGGCTTTTCGGCTTAGAAATGGAGATGAGCACCAACCCCCAGAGTCAGACATGACTGGACTTAACGTCAGGGGAAACCTTTACCTTTTATATATTACTAGCTGTGCCCGGCCACGCGTTGCTGTGGCGAAGTATGGTGGTATGGGAAATAAAGTATTGAGGAATTGGTGGTAGTTAAGGTAAAGGGTCCCCTGGGCTGAGTGGGTTGCTAGGAGACCAAGTGAGCAGAGCTTAGCCTTCTAACTGGCAGCAATTGGATAAAAACAATTATTCCTCTCCCTCTAATTAGGACTTTATTTTTCTTTTCTTTTTGTTGTATCAACCTAGAGGCGTGGATGATGGGTTGTGTTGTCAAATTTCGAGGTTGGGGGGCCTGTAGTTTTGTTGTTTTGTCCGCTGCCCTGATGCCATCACTCTTTTATATATATAGATTATTAGTGGAGCCCCCAGTAGTGCAGCAGATTAAACTGCTGAGCTGCTGAACCTGCTGTCCGAAAGGTTGGCCATTCGAATCCAGTGAGCAGTGTAAGCTCCCACTGTTAGCCCCAGCTTCTGCCAACCTAGCAATCAAAAACATGCAAATGTGAGTAGATCAATAGGTACCGCTCTGGCGTGGAGGTAACGATGCTCCATGCAATCATGCCAGCCACATGACCTTGGAGGCGTCTATGGACAACGCCGGCTTTTTGGCTTAGAAATGGAGATGAGTGGCAGAGGGGGAAAAGGAAGGGGCCTGAGGCTGTTAGGAATGGTGGGAGTTGGAGTCCAAAAGACCTGGAGGGCCAAAGTTTGCCCATGCCTGCTGTTAGACGCACTTTTAACCTTACTCCTTTTGTTGCAAATGCTTCCAGCAATTGCATCCTTTTACATCCATTTGATTGCTCTTCGACCCGCTTTTCCCCTTCATGTGTTCATCCAAGAAGATGAGTTTCTAGGGAATTGGGGAAGGAGGCCTTTTGCGGGTAACGAATGCAAACCTTGGTCACTTGGGCCTTGCCAGGAGCTGTTTCTGATTAATTCCCTTTGCTCCCGACAGTTTCCGCCCATCCCTTCCCGTCCTTGGGTTGGGTTTCTTTTCCTTCTCCTCCTCCCTCGCTCCCAGATAGGGTTTCTGGGTTTACAGTGGGGATCAAATAATAATAATCTCCTCTTTGGAAAGCAAAAGAGGAGGAAAATGCTGGAGTGCCGACTAGGTCCCGCTGACCCCAGAATATATCCATTTGCCGGGAAGGAATGCAAGGAAACGCTCCAAGTGGCTGCCTGATGAAGTTGTTAAACTTGACAGAAAGAGGAATATTGTGGCCAGAGCTGGATTTTCCCCCTTTTTATAACTCGATGAGTAGCTAATAAAACCAAAAAGCTGGAAGGGAAGAAAGATAGAAAGATGAGCAAACGTGGGGGACCTTTGGGAGCAACTGAAATGCTTTGCAAGTGTGTTAACTTGGGAATTCTCTATCTTCTATAATTTGATTTTCCTGCTTCTTGGCGGGGGGTTGGACTGGATAGCCCATGGGGTCTCTTCCGACTCTATAATTCTATCTGTTGGAGCTTGAAGTTACTATTGAAAGAATCATAGGTACTTCACAACCTTTGAGGATGCCTGTCATAGATGTGGGCAAAATGTCAGGAGAGAATGCTTCTGGAACATGGCCATACCGCCCGGAAAATGCACAACAACCCTGTGATCCTGACCATGAAAGCCTTGTGGGCCATCCAGTCCAACATAAAAGAAAAGAAAATGGGTTCCCTAGAACTACAAAGACAAGTATCCATTGTTATAGTAATACAGACATTTTTTGAGTGTCATTAAAACTTATACCATATATACTCGAGTATAAGCCGACCCAAATATAAGCCGAGGCACCTAATTTTACAACAAAAAAACTGGGAAAACATTGACTCCAATATAAGCCGAGAGTGGTAAATTTCAGAAATAAAAATAGATACCAATAAAATTACATTAATTGAGGCATCAGTAGGGTAAATGTTTTTGAATATTTACATAAAGCTCAAATTTAAAACAAGACTGTCCAACTCTGATTAAATCATTATTCCCATCTTCTTCAATGTAAATCTGCTTATGTATCCTTTTAATTATCATAGAGTGAAATTATACATGTAATAATAATAATAATAATAAGTAGTAGTACAGGAAATAATACATGTAATAACAAATAGAGTAAAATAATAAATGTATTATTAATAATAAAAATAGAGTAAAATAAATGTAATAGTAGCAACAATAATAGAGGAAAATAATAAATGTAATAATACCAATAACAATAGAGAAAAATAATAAATGTACCATATATTCTCGAGTATAAGCTGACCCAAATATAAGCCAACCAGGATCCTCACCTGAGTATAAGCCGAGGGGGGCTTTTTCAATCTTAAAAAAGGGCTGAAAAACTAGGCTTATACTCGAGTATATACAGTATTTAGTTCAATGCATCAATATGAATATAAATACAACAAAAGCAGTGCTATACAATAAACCAAAGGACTGTTACAATCACAGTAAAAAGAATATTTTACTCTCGAAAGATGAAGAAATGTCTCATGTTACTATGTGTATTTTAATTAACCTTTAGCCACTATAGATGTTCCCTGTCGGATCCATATCAAAAACACTCAGAAAAACAACTTAAATAATAGGCTACATTCCACCTGATGAAGACTCTTGTGCTGGTACAGCTGTACCAGAAACTTCAACTTTATTTTCTTGCTGCAAATGTTTGCAATCATAGGACAGGCCACCTGTCAATCACCATTAAGTTTGGTTCCGCCCCTTGTTCAGGGATCTGGGAGGGAAGGAGCCATTTTTAAGTTAGTCTCACTTATCAAGCTCAGCTATAGGACATAGACCAGCTCGTCCCGTAAAAAGCTTCATATTTCAAGAACACCAGGGATAAAGACCGTCCGGGGATACAGAACAACAGCACAGAAACATCTGCAAGCCTTGGCTGGTAGGTCCACTCGATAACCAGACGCACTTGGAGTCGGCAGTGGGTCCCAGACCAGCTAGGCCCAGATAACAGATGGCCTGGGAGGGGTTATAAGAGGGTTTTCACAGTTATTCAAAGCCTATTGCCTGTCCTGTGGGGACAAGACTCCTTGAAGATTTATTATTTGTTTGTCAATAAAGACTTTGTTATTTCTTTAAAGACTTCAAGGCCATCTTTTCAGGGAAATTCCTCAACAACCTTTCTTTAGGCACCCTGTCTTCCCGCTGGGCGTAAAGCGTATGTCCTATATAATAGACAATCAGTCACAGGCCCAGCGCGTGACAGAACAACTCTCTTGCGTTGAAACCAGTTGTGGTTTTGGAGTCTACTATTCATAGTAAAGAAACAAGAACAATTTTATATATAAGAGGAGTTTGTTCTTGTATTTGAAGTCTACTGCTTCCCAGTAAAAAAGATTATTGTTTATGAGAAGAGGAGTCAATTCATCTTTCAAGAGAAAAATATTCTTTTTACTGCGGGTATAATAATAATTGTGCCTTCTGGCAGAATAGGGATTGACTAGATGACCCTTGGATGTCCCTTCAAACCCTTAAGATTTGGATTGTGTTGCCTGTATGGCCATCTGGTTCAGATTGTGTTTTCCTGCCTGGCAGGAGAGGGTCAGACTAGATGGCCTTTGGGGATCCTTTCAAGTTCTTTGATTCTAGGAACAAAACCCACCGTTCTATAGCAACCAAGTTCTGGATTTGAGTTGGGTTTCCCTTCTTTTTGCATGTGTGCCTCTGTCCTTGCGGTGTTCAATGCCTAGGAAGCTTTTCTCGAAAATCCTTGGCAACCTTTGGGTGTCTCTGGGATTGCTCAAGTGGGTTTAAAGTGCTTTCTATTACCGGTAATAATATTATTTTCCCTCTGGAACTGGGCTGCATCGGCACGCTGTTTCCAAAGCTTAACAATGAACAGTATGAAATGGTTCAGGCCTCCTTGAGTTCATTTCCTCCAATCGTGCCAGTGGGCAAAGCCAAAGGGAAGTGCTGTGATTTTGAATTCAGGGTTCCGGAGCCTCAAAACCGGAGGAGAATGGCCTTGGGAAAGGATAGGGTTTCCAGTTTAGGATTGATCTGGGTCCTGATTTTTTTTGCAGGGAAAAATACGAGCAACTGTTCGTATCATTAAACATTACACACTAAATACAACCCCTTACTGCTTTTCATTCCAATGCAAACAAAATTCACAAACATAGGATAAATGAGTATTCCCCAATTGGAAATGACATCCAAAATCATAGCCATCAAGGAGCAACATGTTGCATTGCGACTGTGACTCCATCTACACTGTCAGATTTATTACAGACTCATTGCTGTATTGTTTTTAATTCTATCACAACTGCTATGTTGTTATACTTGTTGTTTTATTTCTGTTATAGGATACTGTGTATGTATTTTAATGTGATTATATTCTATCATGTTGACCGGGCTCGTCCCCATGTAATACGCTCTGAGTCCCCTTGGGGAGATGGAGGCAGGGTACAAAAATAAAAATATTAGTAGTAGTAGTAGTAGTAGTAGTATATGATGCAGTTTAAAACTGTATTATTCAATCAGTGTAGACTCATATCATCCAGTTCAACACAGTTAAGGAAATGTCCCAAAAAATGCCGCATGTTGGGAAACAAACCTCTGTGTGGCCATGCTTTCTTCCCGTCTCACCAGACTGGTATTTCTGGTCACTGGGCAGAGAGAAATCTACAAAAATAAAGGATTTGCTCACTTTATTTTTTGGAAAAGTCTGCTGTAATGGAGAGGTCTACTTCCAAAGAACTCAAGCCTCAACACTATCATCTAACTCCTAACACTGGCTTCTGCACTCTAACAGACTCAAGCCTCAACTGTCTTATAACTTCTAACACTGGCTTCTGTACTCTAACAGACTCAAGCCTCAACACTGTCATCTAACTCCTAACACTGGCTTCTGCACTCTAACAGACTCAAGCCTCAACTGTCTTATAACTTCTAACACTGGCTTCTGTACTCTAACAGACTCAAGCCTCAACACTGTCATCTAACTTCTAACACTGGCTTCTGCACTCTAACAGACTCAAGCCTCAACACTGTCATCTAACTTCTAACACTGGCTTCTGCGCTCTAACAGACTCAAGCCTCAACTGTCTTCTAACTTCTAACACTGGCTTCTGCGCTCTAACAGACTCAAGCCTCAACTGTCTTCTAACTTCTAACACTGGCTTCTGCACTCTAACAGACTCAAGCCTCTACTGACTTCTAACACTGGCTTCTATACTCAAGTTCTTTACTTTGGCAGCACTGAAAATGCGCCAGCCACGGAATGGACTTTTCCCTGGCTCTTCCCTTTGGCTCCGTGGTCCGTCTGAAGACTTGTTTCATCCTGAGCCCATCCCAAAAATGGGGACGAAGCCACAAAAACATCATCCTTGAATCACCAGCTGTAATTTGCTCATTCTGTGTACTCCCCCCCCCCCCCGAGCAGCCAGCCAAACAGATGGAAACGTTTTCGCTGCCGATCAATGTCGAATAGGATCGAGTCACCCATTTATCTCTCCAGGGAGCAGGAGACACTAACCCTGGTTTCCGGGATTTAAAATGTATCGTCATTTGACTATAAATTTGCCAAAAGTGGAATCGGTAAATGCTCCTACAACTGAAATTAAAAATGTGTTTTGGTCCGAATGAACATTTCTTTCCATGCTTCGTTGTAGTGCAAGGATATAGTTTCTTAGGGTGCATCTCCACTGACATTCTTTTAACAGCTATGGTTCGATGCTATAGGTGTTGGAGATAGCAACCTTCTCAAGCCTCCTCAGTCCAATATTCTGTCTATTTTATAAGGTGTCGTGTTTTTTCCTGGGGTGTATTTCTTTTTTAGTTTGTTGTTTCCTTAGCTCTGTGTACTTAAGGGGCTGCAAACCATGTGACTGATTCAGTGATTGTTTAGAATGTTCAGTTTTAAAAGGATGACAGTTAGAAGATGTTGAGGCTTGAGTCCGTTTGAGTACAGAAGCCAGTGTTATAAGTTAGAAATCAGTTGAGGCTTGAGTCTGCTTGAGTACAGAAGCCAGTGTGGGAAGTTAGATGTCAGTTGAGGCTTGAGTCTGTTAGAGAACAGAAGCCAGTGTGGGAAGTTAGAATTGAGGCTTGAGTCTATTCGAGAACAGAAGCCAGTGTGGGAAGTTAGAAGTCAGTTGAGGCTTGAGTCTGTTAGAGAACAGAAGCCAGTGTGGGAAGCTAGAATTGAGGCTTGAGTCTATTCGAGAACAGAAGCCAGTGTAGGAAGTTAGATGTCAGTTGAGGCTTGAGTCTGTTAGAGAACAGAAGCCAGTGTGGGAAGTTAGAATTGAGGCTTGAGTCTATTCGAGAACAGAAGCCAGTGTAGGAAGTTAGATGTCAGTTGAGGCTTGAGTCTGTTAGAGAACAGAAGCCAGTGTGGGAAGTTAGAAGTCAGTTGAGGCTTGAGTCTGTTAGAGAACAGAAGCCAGTTTAGGAAGTTAGAAGTCAGTTGAGGCTTGAGTCTGTTACCCATTAGGTTATGATCCTAACAGGTCATAATCCATTGTCCCAAGAATAGAATCCTGGGAATTGTGGTTTGCTAAGGCCCCGGCACTCTTGGGCAAAAAGAAGGCTACAGACCTTGCAAAACTACAACTCCCACGGTGGTATGGCATTGAGTCATTGCTGTTTAAAGTGCCTCGAGCCATGGGTAAGAAATAATAATACAGTAGAGCCTCACTTATCCAAGCTAAACGGGCCAGCAGAACCTTGGATAAACGAATATCTTGGATAATAAGGAGGGATTAAGGAAAAGCCTATTAAACATCAAATGAGGTTATGATTTTACAAATTAAGCACCAAAACATCAAGTTATACAACACATTTGACAGAAAAAAATAGTTCAACACGCAGCAGTGTTACATTGTAATTACTGTATTTACGAATTTAGCACCAAAATATCACGATATTGAAAACAATGACTACAAAAATGGCTTGGATAATCCAGAACCTTGGATAAGCGAAGCTTGGATAAGTGAGACTCTACTGTAATAGTAGTAGTAGTATCAGGACACACATTTCTGCCTAAAATATCAATTTTCAGCAAAGTAAGGTGGGATTTTTTTGTATGTGCAAAAAATTTTATACGAAATGATAATGATCAGTCACTTTTTCGGAGAAGAGAAAACTTTTGGAATAATGTATGCAAAGAACAAATAATACACAATGACAGGCTAGGATTTACAACAGTTGGAACATTGCAATTTTAGAGGCTTCTTTTCAACTCAAGCGGCATCGCTCTCAAAGCAAGGGGTCATCTCCGTGTCCTTGCCTTTTGATAATGACCCCCTTGCAAAAGGTTTCCCATGAAAAAGCGGCTGATGTTCATGGGGAATTTCGGAAAGCAATAACGTGCCTCCTCGAAGCCACCCGCCCCGCAGCATGAAATGTGTCGGCAAAGGCATCAATTAGAAGCCCCTTTTTATTGATATCTCCTCCCTGGAGTCCCTTTGATTTGAGCGGAGTGTGCAGCGGAGGAGAGGAAAGGGGACAGGAGAGGGGGTCCCGTCCCGGTGACAGGTGTCACGCTTGCGACCCGGTCAATCGTGGGCTGTGATCGCCCCATGACCCTGTCCCTCAATGGCCAGGCCCCTAAACAGCTTGTGGATGGATGGAGCAGCGGAGGGGAGAGGGTGTCTTCTCGAATGAAAGACCCCTCTCTCCCTTTTGAAGACACGGTCAGCCTTCGCTGCACACAATTAATAAGACCGGGTTGCTTTCCGCTGCGGCGGATGGGTCGGCAGAAAGGGAACAATAACCGCCGAGCTCGTCCTGCTTTGCCAAATTGCCTGCAAAAGCAGACTGTTTTTATTTATCGTGTCCGAAGCGAATTGAGGATACAGTTATAATATACCATATATACTCGAATCGACCCGAATATAAGCCGAGTAACCTAATTTTACCACAAAAAACCTGGGATAACTTATTGACTCAAGTATAAGCCGAGGGTGGGAAATGCAGCAGTTACAGGTAAATTTCAGAAATAAAAACAGATACCAATAAAATTTCATTAATCGAGGCATCAGTAGGTTAAATGTTTTTGAATATTTACCGTATTTCAAAGAAAAGCAATAAACTAGCTTTATAAGTGGGAAAGTAGGGGCAACAAAAACAATATGGTATCAACAATAACCTAATAATAATAATAATAATAATAATAATAATAATAATAATAATAATAATAATAATAATAGCAGACAAAAAACCAGTACAAGAAAACCACACTACAAACTAGAGCTGACAACTGGCACAACAAAACATTGCATGGAAAGTTCCTTGACAAAATTGAAGGAAAAGCTGATAAGGAGAAGACCTGGCTCTGGCTCACAAATGGGACCCTGAAGAAGGAGACAGAAGGCCTGATCCTTGCAGCCCAGGAGCAAGCCGTCAGAACAAATGCAGTTAAGGCCAAGATCGAAAAATCAGCTGATGACCCAAAATGCAGACTGTGCAAGGAAACTGATGAAACCATTGATCATATCCTCAGCTGCTGTAAGAAAATTGCACAGACAGACTACAAACAGAGGCACAACTATGTGGCCCAAATGATTCATTGGAACTTATGCCTCAAGTACCACCTGCCAGCAGCAAAGAACTGGTGGGATCACAAACCTGCAAAAGTATTGGAAAATGAGCACGCAAAGATACTGTGGGACTTCCGAATCCAGACTGACAAAGTTCTGGAACACAATACACCAGACATCACAGTTGTGGAAAAGAACAAGGTTTGGATCATTGATGTTGCCATCCCAGGTGACAGTCGCAGTGACGAAAAACAACAGGAAAAACTCAGCCGCTATCAGGACCTCAAGATTGAACTGCAAAGACTCTGGCAGAAACCAGTGCAGGTGGTCCCGGTGGTGATCGGCACATTGGGTGCCGTCCCAAAAGATCTCAGCCGGCATTTGGAAACAATAGACATTGACAAAATCACGATCTGCCAACTGCAAAAAGCCACCCTGCTGGGATCTGCACGCATCATCCGAAAATACATCACACAGTCCTAGACACTTGGGAAGTGTTCGACTTGTGATTTTGTGAAACGAAACCCAGCATATCTATCTTGTTTGCTGTGTCATACAACGTCGTTGTGTCAATAATAATAATAATAATAATAATAATAATAATAATAATAATACAGTAGAGTCTCATTTATCCAAGCTAAACGGGCCGGCAGAAGCTTGGATAAGCAAATATCTTGGATAATAAGGAGGGATTAAGGAAAAGCCTATTAAACATCAAATTAGGTTATGATTTTACAAATTAAGCACCAAAACATCATATTATACAACAAATTTGACAGACAAAGTAGTTCAATACACAGTAATGTTATGTTTTAATTACTGTATTTATGAATTCAGCACCAAAATATCACGATATATTGAAAACATTGACTACAAAAATGGCTTGGATAATCCAGAGGCTTGGATAAGCAAGGCTTGGATTAGTGAGACTCTACTGTAATAATAATAATTGATGTCACCATCAACCCAAAGTTCTGGAACACAACACACTAGACATCACAGTTGTGGAAAAGAAAAAGGTTTGGATCATTGATGTCGCCATCCCAGGTGACAGTGGCAGTGACGAAAAACAACAGGAAAAACTCAGCCGCTATCAGGACCTCAAGATTGAACTTCAAAGACTCTGGCAGAAACCAGTGCAGGTGGTCCCGGTGGTGATGGGCACATTGGGTGCCGTGCCAAAAGATCTCAGCCGGCATTTGGAAACAATAGACATTGACACAATTACGATCTGCCAACTGCAAAAGGCCACCCTGCTGGGATCTACACGCATCATCCGAAAATACATCACACAGTCCTAAATGCTTGGGAAGTGTTCGACTTGTGATTTTGTGATACGAAATCCAGCATATCTATCTTGTTTGCTGTGTAATACAATAATAATAATAATAATAATAATAATAATAATAATAATAATAATAATAATAATAATAATAACAACAACAACAACTTCATTTGGATCCCACCCTATCTCCCCATGGGGACTCAGGCCAGCTTCCAACATAGTAACAGGCAAACATTCAATGCTTATATAAACAATGCAGAGCTAGATATAGATCTATAATTATAGATACTAATTTCACATATGCATTTCCCCCTGAAATGTTTGCAAATCTCCTCTGTGTGTGTGTGTGTGTGTGTGTGCATTTCCCCTACAATATTTGGAAGCCATATATATATATATATATATATATATATATATATATATATATATAGAGAGAGAGAGAGAGAGAGAGAGAGAGAGAGAGAGAGAGAGAGAGATGTCTATATATATATTTGTGTGTTCATTTCCCCCTTGTAATATTTGCAAGCCCTATATATAGGTAGGTAAGGACATATTCATATCTATCCAGACATCTCTCTTTATATAGATATTTGCAGAGACTTGCAAACATATGAGGGTAAATTCATATATAAAAATAATGTATATAAATAGATACACATATAAAGATACATACAGATGGCAAAAGCTTGCAAGGGGTTAATGCCTATATATCTGTAGAAGAGTTTAACAAATATTTCAGGGGGAAATGCCTTCATAAGATTAATGAATATATATTTTTCTTCTTCCTGACTTGCAAGGGCATCTTTCTCTTTTCAAAACATTCCCTTGATTAAGAGCAGGGAGGTTTTGCAAAAGAAAACACACTGTTAAGGGAGGAGAGAGAAATAGATCACATATTTCAAACAACAGCCTGCAGGCTCCGTTGCCAACCTTGACCCGATTATTGACCCGATTATAATCCGGGGGAGGCTTTTTCAGCTCATAAATAAGGGCTGAAAAACTCGGCTTATCTTCGAGTACATACAGGTATTTAAAAACACAAAGTTAAAAACTTGGCATGATACTAGATTTCCTTTGACCAGAAGCTGGCCACTTGGAATGCCTCTGGTGTTGCTGTGAGAAGGTCCTCCATTGTGCATGTGGCAGGGCTCAGACCGCATTGTAATAGGTGGTTTGTATTTTGCTCTTCTTCGCACTCACATGGCATGGATTCCACTTGGTAGCCCTATTTCTTAAGGTTAACTCTGCATCTTGTGATGCCAGAGCTCAGTCTGTTCAGCGCCTTCCAAATCACCCAAAGGGGAGTTTCTCATCTGGTATCTTTCATGGATTGAGGTTCCGGGTTTTAGCCTGCCACTTTTGGCCTCTCGCTTGCTGAGATGTTCCTGTGAGTATCTCTATGGATCTTAGGAAGCTGTTTTTTTTATTTAAGGTGTCGGCATGCTGGCTGATATCCTAACAGAGGGTTGGGCCAGAGATGTCAATGCCTTTTGAAGAAAGTGTTCTTGTGGCACAGATAATTCCAGAGTTCATCCTGGAACCTGTTGGATGGTGGATGCACAAACCACAAAGCAGTGGTACACACTTAGGGCTTTCACATGTTTTGGTGGGAGTTTGTTGTCTTCCCACCACAGTCTGCAATTAGTTTCAAACTGCATTAAATGCTCAGTATAGATGGGGGCCTCTGTTAATAGAATTCTCGGGATACTCCCGAGCTCCCCCAAAACGTTGAGAAAAGCAATTGTGTCATTTTCTGTTTGAACCAGTGTCAGGATCCTACATTTAGGACCTGCCGTGGTTTGGATTGTGTTATCTTTATACTGCTAGACCTTTCCAATGTTATAAACTAAAATAGCTTACTAACATTATGCAATTGTCATAATATAGTGATTGTAGAGCTATAGCTAACACATGTACCTGGAGTTGCCCAGTACATTTTCTGAATATAGGATTCTGCATTATGGCCCAAGTTTTGTCATCTTACAGACTCCTTTCTCCAGCTTGATTCCATCCTTGCTTGGTCCTCTGAGAAGACGATCCATAGAATGTTTCCATGGCAATACTCTGGCCCTCCTAATAATAATAATAATAATAATAATAATAATAATAATAATAATAAACAACTTTATTTATACCCTGCCACCATCTCCCCGCGGGGACTCGGGGCAGAGGCCCAAACAACATAAGGACAAAATAAATAGCAACATAATACAAATCAGAGAGTCTGACTTGGTTTCCCATTTGTCATTTCTCCCTCCTATCTTTATATTGCCCTCTTGTGGTTGCATCTCAGCACTGCATACCTTCCTTTGTTTTATTTGTTTTGGGGGCTCCTGCTCTGAAAGGGGGAGGATGTTTTAATTGAGACTCTTCCAGTATTTTAAGTTGGATCGTGAAGGATTTGTGTGCCAAATGTGGTCCAGATCCATCAAGCCACAGATGAGCTGTTCTGGAACAAACATACATATATATTTTCAGCTATATAGGACTTGTTTAGTAGAGAGCCAAATGTCTGCAGGTGAAAACCACTAACTTCCAATTCCCATTGTGTTGTGCTGATCCAGAAAGCCGCCTTCTCCGCTTCGGAATCCATATTTCTGCTTGCTTTCTCATGGCGTTGGAACCAAGACAATGCCAACGAAACTCGTTCGGTGGCTGGGGTCCAACTGGGATTGTTAATTGAACGGCCGGGATAATTTGTTGCATGCAAATGCCATTGTCGACATGGGCGACTTCCGCCGCTGCCAGCCCTGGGAAAAAAAAACTCCCTTGCAATCCCTCCCTTCCCAGCGCATGACTAATTAAATGAATTATTTGGGAGGAGTGCCAGTTATGAGGCATCACACTCCATCCTTTGGAAAGCTCCAGATACCTTGGCAAGATATGGCGGATTGTGTCTACAAATGTGGATCTAAAAATGCATCTTGGTTTGTTTTGTTTTTTTGCAATATTTTTTTATTGTGAAGTGTATAAGCAACTTGAACATTTCTTATTACAATAAAGAATTTCTTTTCTCAATGTAATAAAATACATACATGACATCTTAACACCAATCTACCAGGGTGATGGGGGAGAAGGGTGGGTATCAAGAAGATGGGAAACAGAGAGGGAATATGTGACCACAACACACGAAGTGAGTAGCAATCTTAAATAGGAAAAGAAAATATATCTATATATATCTAAATCTAATCTAATCTCTAAATCTAAATCCATAATAAAAGCGAAAATCCGTATGTATGTATGTGGTACGGATGCCTGCTCACACAGACAGCCTCTGGCCTCCACAAACAGGCTATAGTTCCCAGGGTTAAAAATCTAGCAAGTCACTCTTTTCCACTGACATTGCGGTTACAGCGAGCGCCATGAACATATAGCCCAGCCCCTGCCAATGTCCTTCCCAAACACTACGGCCCACCACCCAAGGAATGCTTTCGTTTGGGGACCATTTCATCCTAGATTTTGCTTTTTCTTCCACCACAGGCAGGCATCCCAGGGTTCTCCATTGCTGTGGAATTTGCATGGCCCCGCCCACTGCCCTTTCCTTTCCAATTTCTCTGCATAACAAACAGAGCAGAACTGAGCTGCAACTAAACTTACTGGAGGAGTTTAGGAACTGACTCCACATGGTGGAAGTTGTAGTTCACCCTGCATCAAGTCAGAGCACTGTCACTCGTACTGGGGAATATAGAGGAGTTGTAGTTCACCTACACCCAGAACACTATGAACCCAAATAATGATGGCTCTCGGCCAAACTTGCCATGCAGACCCAATATGCCTACATTTGACTACTGGTGGGTTTGGAGGGGAACTGGACTGGAAGTTGACGAGTAGTAGGTACTGGGATTTATAGTTCACCTGCAATGAATGAGCATCACACTTGGCACACAGAGCCCCCATAACCAATATAACATATTGCTCATGTTTAGGAAAAAGGGAATTATAGTTCACCTGCAACCAGATAAACACTGACCCCCACCGACAATGCACTGCGACCACACTTCCCACAGAGAAGCCTCATGACCTACTGAACATACTGCAGGTATTTCTGGGAAAGGGCCTTGATTTTGGTAGTTGTAGTTCACCTCCATCCATAGACCACTGAACCCAGCCAATGATGAATCTAGACCAAACTTGCCACACAGACTGAATATTGCCTGCTGTGGATACTGATAAATATTTCGGGGCAATTGCCCCAGGAATCTAGAAATTGCAGTAGTTCACCCCCATCCACAGAGTACTGCACCACACCTGGTACACACACCCAAAATGGCCAACTTATAATACTGGCAGGGTTTCAGCAGGATTCAGCCATGGTTCTGGGAATTGTAGTTCACCCACTTGAAACAGAAAACATAACATTATAACACAAATAATACCATTCTCAAATGACCCAGGCATTGCCGGGTCCCCAAGCTAGTATATAATAAAAGTCAATGTTTGTATGCGGAGGGCGATGTATGTATGTATGTGTGTATGTGGCAGCTTTCTGATTGGCCACCACTATCACAGGCCACTGTGACCACCAGGAACGATGGACCTGGCCCAAACTTGACACGCTTAACCCCCATGACGCACTTTATGTCCTGGTGCCATTTGCGGGACGATGCACCATGGGTGATGGGATATGTAGTACTTTCAATCGCTACGACTCCCACAGGCCACTGCGATGCCCACCAGTGACATAACTGGACCAAACTTGGCAGACAGAACCCCCATGACCCCCTTTACACCCTGGTGCAGTTTGGGGAAGGATATACCATGGATGATGGGATTTGCAGTACATTCACTCACTTTCTGAGACCACTGCAACTGCCACAAATGACTGATCAAGACCAAACTTGAAACACAGAGCGCCCATGACCCACTCTATAACCTGGTGAAGTTTGGAGGACAGTGCACCATGGACGATGGGAATTGCAATACCTTCACTCACTTCCTGAAAACATTGCAAGCCCCACCAATGCCTCAACAAGACCAAACTTGGCACATAGAGCCCCCATGTCCTACTCTACACCTGGGTGCTGTTTGGAGGGGCATGAACCATGGATGATGGGACTTGCAATACCTTCACTGGCTTCCTTTGAGCACTGTGACTCCCACCAATGACAAATCAGTACCAAACTTTTTGTGCATCTTGTAAACCAGGCAGAACAGGTGTCCAAAAGGGTCGGTTTCCTCCAGAAGTTGGCCATAGTGTTGTAATGCATATGAGTCAACACTGACCATATAATAGCATAGCTAGGACCTAGAGAGTTAAAGGAAACGTATTTTTAAATTCACATATTTTCCCACTGTTGGGAAAACTGTCTCCCAAATTTCTGCAAATTTGGAGACCGGGCTGACATGTCATCCCTGTGCTTCTTCATCCCGTATTCATTCGGAGTGTTTGCGTACAAGCCTTGAGCAAGAGGTTTCTCGCAAAGAATCCCCTCTTGAATAATCAAAAATAATCATCCCTTGACCGACAGCTGATGTCCTGCGGCTCCTGCTGCGAAAGGGCTCAATCCGGATGCCTCCTGTTGCCACGCTTTTGTGAGCTGTCCTTTTCGTAAGCAAACAGATGCTCCATTTTTATCTCCTTCCACTAATGGGGACCCCCAACCTCCCCAGAGCCCTGGAGCCATCCTCTTTTTTTCTCTTCTTTCTATGACCACGTTTGCAGGTTAAAAGAGAACATGTTGTAATCTGTGTTGTCGAAGGCTTTCATGGCCGGAATCACAGGGTTGTTGTGTGTTTTCCGGGCTGTATGGCCATGTTCCAGAAACATTTTCTCCTGACGTTTCGCCCACATCTATGGCAGGCATCCTCAGTGTTGTGGTAATCTTTGAGCGGGGATCCCCAAAACTAAGGCCCCGGGGCCGGATGCGGCCCTCCAAGGTCATTTACCTGGCCCCTGCCCTCAGTTTTATAATATAATATTTTTATATCAGTTTAAATAATATAATATATTGTATATACATATAATATTGATAATAATATTATGTTACACAATATAATACTAATAATAATAATAACATATAATAATATTAATTATATATTATATATTACATATAATATTACAGTATAGTGGTATAGTTCAATATAGTAATATATAATGCTAATATTGTGCTATGCTAATAATATAATATATTGTATGTACATACAGCTGCTCTGAGTCCCCCTCGGGGTGAGAAGGGTGGGATATAAGTATCATAAATAAATGCAGTAAATAAATAAATAATTTTAGACTTAGGCTCGGCCAAAGTCTGAAGTGACTTAGAAGCACACAATAACAACAACAATCCTAATTAACTTGACTCTCATTGGCTAGAAGCAGGCCCACACTTTCCATTGAAATCCTGATAGGATTATATAGGTTAAAATTGTTTTCATTTTTAAATATTGTATTGTTTTTTCATTGTTATTGTTGTTGCTGTTTTGCACTACAAATAAGACATATGCAGTGTGCATAGGGATTTGTTCGTTGTTGTTGTTTTCAAATGATAATTTGGCCCCTCAACAGTCTGAAGGATTGTGGACCGGCCCTCTGCTTAAAAAGTTTGAAGACCCCTAGGTTAGACTCAATTTAACCCTTTCTGGGGGAGATTCCACCAAAATCAGCAGAATAGCAAAAAACAAAGCTTTCAAATGCAACAGTTACTTACACGGAGTGAGCAAGAGAAGCCTTTGACCATTTAGGATTGTAATGGACTGCAGAGTCTCAATAAAAGTTCAAAAAGTATTTATTCAGGTAAAAAGAACTCCATTGTAGATAGAAAGGCTTGGGAGCTGTCTAGTCTACTCTAGACTGGTTTCTAAGGAAAAATAATAAAGGAAAAATAAGAAACATCTAAATAGTTACATCTTGCCAGGAGAGATGGCGAGATGCTTCTTGTTAGCTAGAAGAACAAAGGGAGAAGAAGCTTAGAGAGGGGCGACTGACCGCATGGCCGTGCCTTTTATTGGGGCAATAAACATTCCAATGGATAGGAAGTTAGTTTCCCTAAAGATTCACATTTCTACTAACTTCAAAGTAAGGGATGTGACGTACACAGGATAGAGTGAAACACAGTAAAGCCTGTCTAGGCATGCTTTGGAAACAGGGAAAGGATTCCCTCCATCTAACTCTATCATCTATCTAACTACATTTAGACTTGAGTAGTCCAGGGTGATTCCCAACACTCAGAGGTTGTTATCTCTTTCCCATTGTCATTCCATTTATTTATGCCCTTCTTTTGATAGTCCAGGAGTCCCTCACACTGTAGAGTTAATACAGTTTGCACAGTGTGTTAAAGCGCTGAGCTGCTGAACTTGCAGACCAAAAGGTCCCAGGTTCAAATCCCGGGAGCAGAATAAGCGCCCTCTGTTAGCCCCAGCTCCTGCCAACCTAGCAGTTCGAAAACATGTGAATGTGAGTAGATCAATGTACCGCTCCGGCGGGAAGGTAATGGCGCTCCATACAGTCATGCCGGCCACATGACCTAGGAGGTGTCTATGGACAACGCCGGCTCTTTGGCTTAGAAATGGAGATCAGCACCAACCCCCAGAGTCAGACATGACTGGACTTAACGTCAGGAGAAACCTTTACCTTTTACTATATCATTATATCGTAATATTATTAATAATATTACATTTAATATATAATTAATATTATTATATTGTATTATTACTAGTATAATATTGTATTCCATTTGCATGTTTTCGAACTGCTAGGTTGGCAGAAGCTGGGGCTAATAGCGGGAGCTCACTCCGCTCCCCAGATTCAAACCGCCAATCTTTCGGTCAGCACGTTCAGCAGCTCAGTGGTTTAACCTGCTGCACCACCGGAGACCGAAAGGTTCACCGGGTTCACTATTATCCCCTATTAATAACAAGACGTTGAGTGGTTTAGCCCAAACACAAACAACTCCTGCTGGAAATCATGTTGGCTTTGGGTCAAGGGCTGGAGCATTCCTTCCCCTCCAAATCCTTCCAGAGCTTTAAAGCAAATAGCTGGAAGAGGAAGATACATTTCAGCCGGCCACCCTCGTAAGCGGGCTACTTTCCCCCTGTTGTTTGAGCGTTTGCAGTTGTGATTAGCGGCTTCCAGGTTGTGACCTCTGGCGCAGCAATGGTTGACTCATGAAGGCTGCCGTTCCAACTGTTTGAACTCTGTTCGCTTCAATTAGCGGCAAAAGGAGTTGAGGGTAAACTCAGCTCCTTCGAGAGCCCCACACACAAATGCACTGCCCATAGGCACACAGGGGTGTGTGTGGCTGTGCCATAGAGGAAACCCAGAATGTCTGGGGGCTCCTTCGGCACCGAACAAGCTCCCTTTGGAACATGGAGCCCAATAACACCCACCGGCTATTGCATATCTGTTGGATTATGGTTGTATGTGTATGAAATGTAAATCAAGTGTTTCTGCTGTTTGGCAAGAGTGTGTGTTTCAGCAGGCTAGTTTTGACTGACAGCCTGCTATGACCTATCAAGCATGATTTCCGCCTTGGAGACCGGGAACTTCCTTCGGACTGAGGAATGTGCTTATCTTAACTCTGTGTTAGAGCTGTGCTTGCCAAGCGAAGAGGCTATAGAAGAATGCCAGTTCAGAGCAATGGCTTTTGCTGTGCTTTGTAAATATGTATTATAGATATTGAATAAATGTTTGGACTTCAGACTACAGATGTGTTTGAGTCTGACATCAAACAGGAATTGGTGAGGCAGACAATTGCAACCAATTCATCAGGGTGCTGGAGCAGATGACTGATGGTGTTTTGATTTCCACGCTGACAACATCTTACTGATCCTGACATTTAAAGCTTGAAATGGCCAAGGACCATTATATCTTAGGAACCGCCTCATTCCTTTTTTCCATCAGTGGTCACCTCGATCCTCCCAGGAAAATCTCCTATACGTACTGGGCCCTAGGGAGGTACACCTGGAAGCTACAAGGCGTAGAGCCTTTTCGACTTATGCTCCAATTCTGTGGAACTCATTGCCTCCATATGTTAGAGCAATGTCGGTGTTGCGACCTTTTGGAAAGGCGCTCAAGACTTGGCTGTTTGGTTGTGCATTTAAGTAAATCAGATCTAATTTGCCAAATAGTCACTGTTGAATGTTTTTATGTTGAATGTTTTTATGTTGAATGTTTTTATGATGAATGTTTTTTATATTGTGGAATGATATTTTAAATTGTAAGTCGCTCGGAGCTGTTGTATGGCATTGTATAGCTATCATAAAGCGATTGGGTGCATTCTATAGCTATTCTGCATCTATTGTACCACTATTGGACAATTGTTAGCTATTGAAATGCTATTGCACATCCTGGGCTAAGTGGTTTCACAGCTGTTGTATAGCTGTTGTATGGCATTGTACAGCTATCATAAAGCGATTGGTATCGTAGATACATTCTATAACTATTCTGCATCTATTGTACCACTATTGGACACTTGTTAGCTATTGAAATGCTATTGCACATCCTGGGATAAGTGGTTCACAGCTATTGTATAGCTGTTGTATGGCGTTGTACAGCTATCATAAAGCAATTGGATGGTATCGTAGATGCATTCTGTAGCTATTTTGCATCTATTGTACAACTATTGGACAATTGTTAACTACTGAAATGCTATTGTATAGCTATTAGCTATTGAAATGCTATTGTATAGCTATTAGCTATTAAAATGCTATTTCAAACCCTGGGATAAGTGGTTTCACAGCTATTGTATAGCTGTTGTATGGCATTGTACAGCAATCATAAAGCGATTGGTATCGTAGATACATTCTATAGCTATTCTGCATCTATTGTACCACTATTAGACCATTGTTAGCTATTGAAATGTTATTGTATAGCTGTTGCACAGCTTTGCAAAGATCTAAGGCAGCTTTTGCGAAACTATAAGATATTGTATAGCTAATGTACTGTATTGTTCAACCCTTGGATCTATTTTATAGCCACGTCACACAACATTGAGCCATGGCAGTTAAAGGGGCATCAGACTGCATTAATTCTATAGTGTAGCTGCACTCATGTGTCAGGGAGTTCCACAGGCAGCAACCTTAGTCCAAATTGAATCTGAGCCTGAGATGTAAAAGATTGTGCTTTGGTGGGAAGGGAATAAATATAAATGACTTTACAAATATATAGTGAGTGTGCAGAAGCAGAGGAACTAGAAATCTCTGTCTACCTTTTTTGGGGCTTTTTTCCGATCCCGAAGCACATTCCAAATTCCCGTTATCTAGCAGCCACTAAGGGCCCTATGAGTATTTTCCACTCATTAAAAAAACCTTAATTAACTATTAGCGAAGGATAAGACTGGAGAGGCACTTAGCCCCCACGTAATGGCTTTCCTTCTGTTTCTGTTTTGGAAGTTATTTCCTGCTAATTAAATTCAGATTTCAACAGATAATGGGAAATATTCTGCCCTGCTCCCAGTTACGTGTGCCGTGAAGTCAATATATGGAAACCCCATGAATTTTGTAGGGATTTTCTTAAGCAAGGAAGACATTATTATTATTATTCAACCCCCGGGCCGTGGTGGAGGCTCCTTCTTTGGAGACGTTTAAGTAGAGGCTGGATGGCCATCTGTCGGGGGTGCTATGAATGCGATTTCCTGCTTCTTGGCAGGGGGTTGGACTGGATGGCCCATGAGGTCTCTTCCAACTCTACGATTCTATGATTCTATGATTTGTATTTGTTTGTATTATTATTATTATTATTATTATTATTATTATTATTATTATTATTATTATTGTATGACACAGCAAACAAGATAGATATGCTGGATTTCGTATCACAAAATCACAAGTCGAACACTTCCCAAGTGTCTAGGACTGTGTGATGTATTTTCGGATGATACGTTCAGATCCCAGTAAGGTGGCCTTTTGCAGTTATTATTATTATTATTATTATTATTATTATTATTATTATTATTATTACTACTACTACTATTACTATTATTATTATCATCATTATTATGGTGCTTTTTTTGTTTTGTATGTATTTTATCCTGTTTTATTGTGGTCATTTGGGCTTTGCCCCATGTTAGGTGCCCCAAGTCCCTGCGGGGAGATGGAGGCGGGGTATAAAAATAAAGTTGTTATTATTATTGTTATTATTATTATTATTATTATTATTATTAATTCAAGTATATCCCGTTTTTCTCCCATGGGTAGGATTCAAAGCGGTGTACAACCTATAAAATTCATACAAAAATGAATTAATACTAATGGCCCTTCCAGACAAGCCAAATGTCCCAGGATCTGCTCCCAGGTTTTCTATTTATCCCAGATTATCTGCCAGTGTGGACTCATATAATCCAGTTTAAAGCAGAAAACCTGGGATCAGATCCTGGGTTATAGGGCCTGTCTGGAACGGCCCTCAGAGGGGTTTTTACCAGTTCCTTCCTCCAAAACACTGAGATCCATTGGCGGTCTCCCATCCAGTTTCTAACCAGGGTTGACCCTGCTTAGCATCCAAAATGATGCATGTCTGAAAATGGTGTGTCATCAACATGGAAAGTTCTGCCTTAGACTATAGCTGAATCTGTATAATGAATTCCAAATCGCATTATATGGCAGCGTTCCCCTCCACATTCTAACCTGGGCTGACCCTGCTTAGCATCCAAGATTATGTATGTCTCAAAATGGTGTGTCACCAGTGTTTGTTTTTGTTTTTTTTTATCATGTCAGAAGCGACTTTAGAACATACTGCAAGTCGCTTCTAGTGTGAGAGAATTGGCTGTCTACACCAGTGGTTCCCAACCCGTGGGCCTCTGGTGTTTTGGACTTCAGTTCCCACACTTCCTAACAGCTAGTAAGTTGGCTGGGATTTCTGGGAATTGAAGTCCAAAATATTTGGAGGGCCAAAAAGGTTTGGAACCACTGGTCCACAGAGACGTTGCTCAGGGGATGGCCAGATGCGTTACCATCCTGCTGGGAGGCTCCTCTCATGTCCCCACAAGCTCATGATGCAATGGGTTGACTAGAAAGGAATGTGTCGGCAGCTGATTGGCTGAGCGTGCCAGGGGCCAGAATTCTGATTGGCTCTGGCTTGCTGCTCACAAAAACGGTTTAACTGTCACTTTCGCCTCAGAGAGTGAAGAGAGCACTGACTGGGAACAGCTAGGCACGAAATGGCTGTCACCTCTCTGAAGCCTGATTATTTCTGAGACAATTGAGGCATTTTTAAAGACTGTTTAAAAGGACTGTTTATTCCCACTCTTCTCCATAGCAGTTCAAAAAGACTGCTATATATATTGTTTGTTTGATCTTTTGAACTAAAGTAAAAGTTACTGTTACTTGCTACATAAGCCCAAGCAACATTTTATTACACTGCAGGGTATCCCGTATATACTCGAGTATAAGCCGACCTGAATATAACCCGAGGCACGAAATTTTACCACAAAAAAACTGGGAAAACATTTATTCTGGTATAAGCCAAAGGTGGTAAATTTCAGAAATAAAAATAGATACCAATAAATTAAATTAATTGAGGCATCAGTAGGTTAAATGTTTTTGAATACTTACATAAAGCTTAAATTTAAGATAAGATTGTCCAACTCTGATCCAATCATTATTCTCATCTTCTTCAATGTAAATGTGCTTATGTATCCTTTTAATAATAATAGAGTAAAATAATAAATGTAATAATAATAATAATAAATACAGGAAAATAATACATGTAATAATAAATAGAGTAAAATAATAAATGCAATAATAATATCAGAGTGAAATAATAAATGTATTATTAATAATAATAAAATAGAGTAAAATAAATGTACAGTAGAGTCTCACTTATCCAAGCCTCACTTATCCAAGTTTCTGGATTATCCAAGCCATTTTTGTAGTCAATGTTTTCAATATATCGTGATATTTTGGTGCTAAATTCGTAAATACAGTAATTACAACATAACATTACTGAGTATTGAACTGCTTTTTCTGTCAAATTTGTTGTAAAACATGATGTTTTGGTGCTTAATTTGTAAAATCATAGCCTAATTTGATGTTTAATAGGCTTTTCCTTAATCCCTCCTTATTATCCAAGCTATTCGCTTATCCAAGGTTCTGCCGGCCCGTTTAAATAAGTGAGACTCTACTGTAATAGTAGCAAAAATAATAGAGAAAAATAATAAATATAATAATACCAATAATAATAAAGAAAGATAATAAATGTACCATATATTCTCGAGTATAAGCTGACCCAAATATAAGCCAACCAGGACCCTCATCCGTGTATAAGCTGAGGGGGGCTTTTTCAGTCTTAAAAAAAGGACTGAAATACTAGGCTTATACTTGAGTATATACAGTATTTTGGTTCAGAAACTGTGGTAAAGCTTCTATTTATTTACATCTACAACCTCCAACAGAGCTGACAGAGGGGAGCTCACCCCATTTCACATATTTGAACCCCCAACCTTCAGGTCAGCAACCCAACCTACAGGTCGGCAGTTCAGCCGGCACAAGTTTGGAAATGTTTGGAAAGCTCTGCCTTAGACTATGGAGGGATCTCTATATTGCGTTCCAAATTGCATCATATGGCATCCACACTAAGGAAACCTTCATTGGGAGAATAGAGTGCAACCTCTATAGGAAAGTTCCTTTTAAAGTTCAGTCTGAACACCGAACCCATTGAAAGAAAAGGAGGCACCGGTGTTTTTAGTGCAACAAAACCCTCTGCCTGGAAAAGAACATTTGAGCTCCGCTCTCGTCCTTTGGAGAGGGCTCCCTTCCCTCTCCCACAAAAGGTGCCTTGTTCCTTTTATTTGACAAATGCAGATAGAGAACAATGGAAATGCAGATCCGCCAGCTTTGGCCTTTCCAGGGACCAGGGGATAAATTGACGCCCATCTCTCCACCCGGGATCCCTTGATAATATTTTCCAGCCTGTTTTACATTTTGGGACAAGAAAGGGTCTGTCCCCTTTAATCTGCCTTTCGGGGGGAGTTTTGCCTGTCACGCCTCCGCCTTTTGAAAAAGGCAGCAGCCGCCTCCGGACCTCATTGAAAATGCCTTTATGGAGGCTGACCGTGTGAATTGAGGGGATGGAGAGGCAGAAGTTAATCTGCCTTGGTGGTGGTGTTTTTGTTGTTTTAAAAAACAGAAACCTGCATTTAGAAAATCTGCAACAAATAAAAGTTTCATGTGCAAGAGTCAGGGCCACAAAAATCAAATACATTAATAATAATAATAATAATAATAATAATAATAATAATAATAATTATTATTATTATTATTATTATTATTATTATTATTATTATTAACATCAGGAGAGGAATTTTCCAGAGAGACTCATTGTCCCCTCTGCTTTTCATTATTGCCATGATCCCTCTGTCAACAATCTTACAAAAAACAAATCTCAGCTATCAAACATCTAAGAATTCTCACAAAATTTCACATCTGATGTACATGGATGACCTGAAGCTGTATGGAAAAACGGAAACTGAAATCCAGTCTCTGACTAACACTGTCCGAATTTTTAGCACTGATATCAGCATGGAGTTTGGTTTGGACAAATGTTCGACAGTGGCATTGAAGAAGGGAGAAATCACTGAAAGTGAGGGCATAAATATGCCTAATGGCCAAACAATAAAGTGTCACCAGCCAGAGGCCTATAAATACCTGGGCATACTACAGCTGGACAACATCAAGCATGAACATGTGAAGACTGTGGTCAGTAAAGAATACACACAAAGGGTCAGAAAAATTCTCAAAAGCAAGCTCAATGGAGGCAACACCATCAAGGCCATAAACACCTGGGCCATACCTGTCATATGATATACTGCTGGTATTATAAACTGGACACAGATGGAACTGGACAATTTGGACAGAAAACAAGAAAACTCATGACCATACATCATTCACTGCACCCTCACAGTGATGTTGACCGGCTATATCTGCCTAGAAGATCAGGGGGCAGAGGACTCTTACAAGTAAAACAAGCAGTTAAAGAAGAAGAACATGCCCTGGCAGAATATGTCAAGCAAAGTGAAGAACCTGCTTTGATTGAAGTCAAAAATCAGAAACTCCTCAAAACTGTGTCTTTGTGTCAATAATAACAACAACAACAACAACAATAATATACATCACACAGTCCTAAACACTTGGGAAGTGTTTGACTTGTGATTTTGTGATACGAAATCCAGCATATATATCTCATTCGCTGTGTCATCTATGTCTTTGTGTCAATAATAATAATAATAATAATAATGTATTACTCGCAGCAACCCAGTGATTCCGGCCATGAAAGCCTTTGACAACACAGCCTCCCGGCTGTTAGGAATGGTGGGAGTTGTAATCCTAAACACCTGGAGGGCCAAAGTTTGCCCATGACTGAGTTAAAGGATGGGAGATCTGTGGTTCCAAAGTATTTATTTATTTATTTATTTATTTACAGTATTTATATTCCGCCCTTCTCACCCGAAGAGGACTCAGGGCGGATCACATTATATACATATAGGGAAAACATTCAATGCCCAAATACACATAGAACAGAGACAGACGCAGAGGCAATTTAACCTTCTCCTGAGGGGATGTTCGATTCTGGCCACGGGGGAGCAGCTGCTTCATCATCCACTGTGACGGCACTTCCTCACTTCCTCATTCCAACATCGTAAATTAGTTAAATTTGCCTCCCCACTTTATAAGTGGTACCTTATTTCCTACTTGATAGATGCAACTATCTTTTGGGTTGCTAGGTCAGCAACGAGCAGGGGCTATTTTTTATTTTTTAATTGACGGGTGTTCACCCCGCCACGGGCCCCTGGTGGTGGCGCAGTGTGTTAAAGCGCTGAGCTGCTGAACTTGCAGACCGAAAGGTCCCAGGTTCAAATCCCGGGAGCGGAATGAGCGCCCGCTGTTAGCCCCAGCTCCTGCCAACCTAGCAGTTCGAAAACATGCGAATGTGAGTAGATCAATAGGAACGGCTCCGGCAGGAAGGTAACGGCACTCCATGCAGACATGCCAGTGGCCACATGACCACTGTGTCTACAGACAACGCTGGCTCTTCGGCTTAGAAATGGAGATGAGCACCAACCCCAGAGTCGGACACGACTGGACTTAACGTCAGGGGAAACCTTTACCTTTTACCTTACACCCCGCCACGAGCTGGCCTCGAACTCATGACCTCATGGGCAGAGTGATTTATTGCAGTAGGCTCTCACCAGCCTGCGCCTCAGCCCGGCCACATGCAAAAAGGAGACTGGATCATAAGTGCGAGCCAGAAGTGTGATGCTGCAGCAAAAGAAGGCGAACGCAGTTGTGGCTTTGCAAGGAATCCAAAAGGCCTTGCAAACCCAATGAGTCACAAAATCGGTCTCAGCTAGAACAGACCCCACCAAAATACTGGATGTGGCAGTTAAAGTGGTGCATTAATTCGGCTGCCAAGACATGTATAAAACAGGAAAACATCCTGGACCTGATGAATCCATTGACATTATTCTGTTTGGATTGAAATGTCCAGTCTTTTCCCCAATTCCGCCATCGTCTTGCTGCTGTGGATCAATCGTCCCCTCGAGGGGTGGCTGGTCGAAGACACCATTTGATCTCAATGGGCGCCTCGGGAAGAAGGGAGCGAGAGAGAAGGCGGCGGAGGTCTGTTGCTCTCCCTCCGTGGCACCTGCTCCTGGAAAGAGCCATTAGAGGTCATTATAGGCAGAACAGTGCGCCACGTTGGCCCTAATGAAGGCCCCTGATGCGCAATCGATCCTGACTCGTAATGAAATCTGAGGCCGCCAACCTCCCCGAGATATGACTTGCCGATTGAGAAGAGAAGTGAGGTTGTTTCTCATCCCAGTTCCCTACAGCCAACCCATCTTCCTCTAGAGCAGGGGTCTCCAAACTAAGGCCCGGGGGCCGGATGCGGCCCTCCGAGGTCATTTACCTGGCTCCTGCCCTCAGTTTTATAATATAATTATATTGTATATACATATAATATTATAATGTAATACAATATAACACTAATAATAATACCATATAATAATATTAATTATATATTCTATATTACATATAATATTACTAATAATATTATAGTATAGTGGTATAGTTCAATATAGTAATATATAATGCTAATATTGTGCTTTGCTAATAATATAATCTATTGTATGTACATATAATGTGTAAGCCACTCTGAGTCCCCTTTGGGGTGAGAAGGGTGTGATACAAATGTAGTAAATAAATGCAGTAAATAAATAAATAAATTTTAAACTTAGGCTCGCCCAAAGTCTGAAATGCCTTGAAGGCACACAACAACAACAACAATCCTAATTAACTTGACTCTCAGTGGCCAGAAGCAGGACCACACTTCCCATTGAAATCCTGATAAACGTATGTTGGTTAAAATTGTTTTTATTTTTAAATATTGTATTGTTCTTTTGTTGTTGTTGTTGTTTTTGCACTACAAATAACACATGTGCAGTGTGCATCAGAATTTGTTTTTGTTTTTTTTTCAAATGATAATCCGGCCCCTCAACGGTCTGAAGGATTGTGGACCGGCCCTTGGCTTAAAAAGTTTGAGGACCCCTGATCTAGAGCAATGATGGGCAACCTTTTGCGCTTGGTGTGTCAAAATTCACCAAAAAAACCTAGCATGACTTGGGTGGTGTGTCACTTTGAGAAAAAAAAAACACCATAATTTCGCACTATGTATAGCTTATATATTACAACTAGCAGTGCCCGGCCACGCGTTGCTGTGGCGAAGTATGGTGGTATGGGAAATAAAGTATTTATTTTACAGCATTTATATTGGTGGTAGTTAAGGTAAAGGGTAAAGGTTTTCCCCTGACATTAAGCCTCCTTCTATGAGGCCCCTTCTACACAGCTGTATAAAATGCACACTGAAATAGATTATATGGCAGTGTGGAGTCAAGATAATCCAGTTCAAAGCAGATAATATAAGATTATAAATGGGTCATATAGCTGTGTGGAAGGGCCTTGAGTCTACACTGCCATATAATCCAGTTCAAATGTGATAATCTGTATTTTATAGGTAGTGTGGAAGAGGCCTAAGTGAGGCCTAACTCTGCCTGTCCCTTGGGCTGAGTGGGTTGCTAGGAGACCAAGTGGGCAGAGCTTAGCCTTTTAACTGGCAGCAATTGGATGAAAGCAATTATTCCTCTCCCTCTAATTAGGACTTCATTTTTCTTTTCTTTTTGTTGTATGAACGTAGAGGCATGGATGAGGGGTTGTGCTGCCAAGTTTAGTGTTTCTGGGATGTGTAGTTTTGTTGTTTTGTCCTAGGCCAAAATTTCATTACCCTTTTATATATATAGATTATACATTTTTGTTATTTAACTGTATTTAATAAATCAAAAACTATTTACTACCATTATTTCCATGTACAACAATCGATGGTACCTCTTGCAGTTTCCACACTGATTTCTCTCTATTCTAGTTTCAATGTAGTCATGAGTAATGAATAATAATATAATAATATAATAATATGATAATATACTACAATAATAATAGAATGATATAATGATAATCTCTCTCTCTATATATAAATGCAATGTGCATAATTCTCATGAAGTAAACAACAAGACCACTGGACCAAATCACACCGAATTTGGTCACAAAAGACATAGTCATCCAATGAATCTGCATGCGGCAGCGTGTCAGCAAAAATGGCTAGGCGTGTCAGTGCTGACACGTGTGTCATAAGTTGGCCATCACTGCTCTAGAATCTCTCTCAAAATGGCTATGGAAATGTTATTGCATATCCTGGTATGAGCTATTTCATGGTACTGCACATAAAGCTATTGCTTGGTATTGCACATCTGTTGTATAGCTATTTCAATGTTAGCTATTGAAAAGCTATTGCACATTGATCAGGGACCCAAATTCCTCTCCATTATTATTATTATTGTTGTTGTTGTTGTCATGTTTATTTATACCTCACTTTTTCTCCACAAGGAGACTCAAAGCCACTTACTTTAAAAATCATTTCGGTGCAATTTAAAATCTACGAATATATAAACATTAGAATTAAATATCATGGGTATTTTTTTAAAGTTTTGAGCCACAAGGAGCGGTGGATAAAATATACAGTGTTCCCTCACTTATCGCTGGGGTTAGGTTCCAGGACCACCCGCAATAAGTGAAAATCCACAAAGGAGGGGCAATATATTTATTTTAATATTTATACATTATTTTAGTAGTTATACACTATTTTAAGTCTTTATCAACCAATTTTGTATTGATAAATAGCCTCCTTCTCCTCCCGTTGCCACTTGGGCACATTTTCTCTCCCTTTAACTTCTCCTTCCTCCCTTCCTTAGGCTGTAAATTGTAATTTTTTTCATGATTTAGAGTTTATTGAAAAACCGCGAAACAGCGTATCCGCGAAAAGTGAACCGCGAAGTAGTGAGGGAACACTGTAAAGTTATTATTAGTGCCGTTATTATTACAGTTATTGTTGTTATTATTACTACTGTTATATCATGCAACCATGTTACATAGTGTTGTTATTACTATTAATAATACAGTTAGTGCTATTATCACTATTATCACTATTTTTGCTATTATTATTGCTGTTGTTATTGCTATGAAGCTCTTGGGGGTGCAATGAGTTAAACCCTTGTGCTGGCAGGACTGCAGACCGAAAGGTTGGAGGTTCGAATCTGGGGAGCAGGGTGAGCTCCCATCTGTCAGCTCCAGCTTCCCATGCATGGACATGAGAGAAGTCTCCCACAGGATGGTAAAACATCTGGACGTCCCCTGGACAACGTCCTTGCAGATGGCCAATTGCCTCACACCAGAAGCGACTTGCAGTTTCTCAAGTCACTCCTGATATGAAAAAATACTATTATTATTACTACTAGCTTTTCCCGGCCACGCGTTGCTGTGGCGTCGTCCTAAGTGGGATTCCTAGGGGAATCCTTTGTTGGGAGGTGTTAGCTGGCCCTGATTGTTTTCTGTCTGGAATTTCCCTGTTTTCAGAGTGTTGTTCTTTATTTACTGTCCTGATTTTAGAGATTATATTGTCCTGTATTATTATACCACAGTAATTATTACATATTATATTTATAATCCTATATTATCTGCTTAGAACTGAATAATATGAGGCCCCTTCTGCACAGCTGTATAAAATGCACACTGAAGTGGATTATATGGCAGTGTGGAGTCAAGATAATCCAGTTCAAAGCAGATAATATAAGATTATAAATGGGTTATATAGCTGTGTGGAAGGGCTTTGAGTCTACACTGCCATATAATCCAGTTCAAATCAGATAATCTGTATTTATAGGCAATGTGGAAGAAGCCTGGTTGAAGAGGCCCTGGGCTGAGTGGGTTGCTAGGAGACCAAGTGGGCAGAGCTTAGCCTTCTAACTGGCAGCAATTGGATAAAAACAATCATTCATCTCCCTCTAATTAGGACTTTATTATTCTTTTCTTTTTATTGTCGGAACCTAGGGGCAAGGACGGTGGGTTGTGTTGCCAAGTTTCTGGGGTGTTTAGTTTTGTTGTTTACTTCTAGGCCCAAATTCCATTACATTGTTTTCTGCTGCCCTGCAGACTAGGACACGGAACAATGGCTTCAAACTACAGGAAAGGAGATTCCACCTGAACATCAGGAAGAACTTCCTCACTGTGAGAAGGGCTGTTCGGCAGTGGAACTCTCTCCCCTGGGCTGTGGTGGAGGCTCCTTCTTTGGAGGCTTTTAAACAGAGGCTGGATGGCCATCTGTCGGGGGTGCTTTGAATGCGATTTCCTGCTTCTTGGCAGGGGGTTGGACTGGATGGCCCATGAGGTCTCTTCCAACTCTACTATTCTATGATTCTATGATTCTACTTTTTTATATATATATAGACTAGCTTTGCCCGGCCACGCGTTGCTGTGGCTTTTCAGAATCATTTGTTGGTCAGGTGGAATAGTAGTGAATAGCCTTGGAACTTCAAAGCCTGTCTGGTTTGTTCTTATGTGAATCCTTGTTTGGTGAGATGGAATACAATGAGTAGTCTCCGTGTGGGAGTTTTGAATGGTGTTATTAGTCATGATTGAGGGGTGGGGGTGGGGGGTGTTGGGCACACGCCGGTTCGTGTTTGGCGCATGCGCTGTTAGTTTTTCCTGGTTTTGGGGCTTTTTTAGGTCCCGATTCAGTTGGAGATGTTCGGTTTCATGGTAGCAACCTAGCGGTAAGGCCGCTGGGTTCTGTTGTCAAGTTTCGTGTTTCTGGGACGTTTAGTTTTGTTGTTTACTTCTAGGCCCAAATTTCATTACCCTTTTATATATATAGATTATTCAAAGTGGAATAAAGAGTCTCAAAGAGTCTCACCGGTGCCCTTTCTGCCCCTTTGCAGAAACCTGATGCCCAGGACCTCGGAGGGCCAGATCACCATGGAGAAGACTCCCAGCTACTTTGTGACCAAGGAGGCCCCTCGGCGCATCTACAACATGTCCAGGGACACCAAGCTGATTGTGGTGGTGCGCAACCCGGTCACGCGGGCCATCTCGGACTACACGCAGACGCTCTCCAAGAGCCCGGGTCTCCCCGGCTTCCAGGCGCTGGCCTTCAAGAACCTGAGCACGGGCCTTATCGACACCTCCTGGAGTGCTCTGCGCATTGGGATCTATGCCAAGCACTTAGAGCACTGGCTGCGCTACTTCCCCGTCTCCAGCTTCCTCTTTGTCAGCGGCGAGCGGCTGGTCAGCGACCCGGCCAGGGAAGTGGGCCGCGTCCAAGACTTCCTGGGCCTCCGGCGCCTGGTGACGGACAAGCACTTCTACTTCAACCAGACCAAGGGCTTCCCCTGCTTGAAGAAGCCCGAAGGCGGTGGCGGCAGGCCCCGGTGCCTGGGGAAATCCAAGGGGCGGCCGCACCCCAAGATCGACCCCCAAGTCATCCAGCGCCTCCAGGACTTCTACAGACCTTTCAACCTGAAGTTCTATCAAATGACGGGGCAGGATTTCGGGTGGGATTGAAATGCCCCGTCTCTGAAGGTTTCCAAGCGGAGGGCTTGGATTGTGTCTTCCTTCCTGGCCCTTATGGCTTCCAAGCGCAGACTGAATGGCCGCCTCTCAGGAGGGCTCGGATTGTGTCATCCTGCCTGGCCAGAAGGGAGTTGGATTGGATGGCCCTTGGCATTTCCAAGCAGAGGCTAGATGGCCATCTGTGGGGAGGTCTTGAATTGTGTGGCAAGGAAGGGGTTGGACTGGATGGCTTTGAGGGTCCCTTCCAACTCTATGAAAGGCAGCCATCCCTCTAGTTTTCTGTGCAGTCCAAGGAGGCAAAGCACTTCAGAAGAAGTTCATAGCAAATTCTATGACTCTTTGCACATTGGAAAGGCTTTGAGGGGAAGTGGGCCAAGTGCGCCTATGCGCAGGCATAGACCCGGCCCCCCGAAATCCATCGTGTGCTGCAGTACTTACAGTCCGAGGGAAGCGGCTCCTGGGTCTCCTCTTCTTTCTAATTTATATATCTGGCCAGGAGAGGAGAAATGTACTCTTTGCGGAGGAGAAAGGGAAAATATTTAAGATGTCTTTTTTGGGTTCAAACCAACTAAGGGGAGCCCAGATACAAATAAACCTGGCGAATATTGATTGAGTATCCAATGTGTTTGCGTGTGTGTTTGAATGTAAAGGGCAGTGGGCACACTGATGGATGTAATTCGGCGTGTCCTTTTACAGATGCTGAAAGTTTGGGAAAGTTGCCTTTTGGGGATTGTGAAGTCCTAAAACTGCCCAGCCAACAAAGCCTTTGGTCCTGATGGCTGCAGGGTTTTGGGAATTGTAGTCCAAAAAAACTATTTTTTCCCAAGCTCTCCATATTCCTATTGTCTGAGACCCCAAGTTTCCCGAACCTGCCCACCCATAAACATGCAGACAATAAAACCCTATGACAAGACATTTGGGAAACAAACGATGCAAAGGAACTGATTTGGTGAATGCAAAGCCATATGTCGGCAGATATGTATTTATGGGTTCTGCAGAGTTTCTGCCAAACCTCCTTGCAGCTAATAAAAGGGAAATAATCAAAACCCGCTCTCAAACGGCTCCAACTGTTTACAATTTTTAAAAGTCAGGCACTTTCCCATGTCCGTGGTGCAAAGTCTTTGTCTATCTCATCCTTGTGGAGAGGACCAAGGATTCCCGAAGAGAGGTTAAGAGTGTTTTAAGTTCCTGCAACAAGAGCCTTATCGGCTCTTTGTTCTCTGGGCCTCTCCGTGGGGTGATTGTTTTGTCCAGGTGACGGTTAAGGGCTCTTCAGTCTCCTCCAAAACCGGGATTCATTAGAGGCCTCTTCAAATGCCTTGTTTACCAGGAGAAATTTTAAACAAGCAAAGAATGCAATGACATGGATCAAATGGTTCTCGAGCCTCTCCAAGATGTGCACAAAGACACACAATCCGTGCAATACCTTCCCGAATGACTGACTTCTGACATCAGAGAAAACAATTACAGAGAGGAATGGATGGGAACCTTCCCTACCTCTTTCTACTGGAAATAACTGCACCCAGTCTCTGGGCAAATATCTCTTTGGAAATAAATGGCAATCATAATCTTATTGAAAAGGGAAAAAATGATGTCATATCAGTTTGGCAAATGTGAATCTCCATGAACATGTGGAGACCACCTTTTGAAAATCACTAGTCAAGAAAAGCATGACCTTGTTAGAAGTCAACCCTTTGAACAAGTGATGTTCATAACCATTCATGTAATGGCACACAGGTAACTCAGCTGTTAAACTGAAGAACCTTGTCTTTGAACTGCCAAGGACAAAGACATGCCTCCATAAAAATATATCTGGTTAGCAGAGGATGGTTGTTTCTTTGCAACTGCAGTTCTAAATGCCCAAAAGATATACACTCCCTCGAAACCTTAGTTTAAAATATGCACTTAGAGATCAGAAACAAAGTCCTCTTTGAAAAATAACATATCTTGTTTACAGTGTTCCCGCACTTATTGCTGGGGTTAGGTTCCAGGACCACCCGCAATAAGTGAAAATCCGCAAAGTAGGGACACTATTTATTTTAGTATTTATACATTAGTTTAGTAGTTATACATTATTTTAAGTCTTTATCAACCAATCGTGTGTTGATAAATTGCCTCCTTCTCCTGTTGCCGCTTGGGCTCCTTTTCTCTCCCTTCGGCTTCTCCTTCCTCCCTTCCTTAGGCTGTAAATTGTAATTTTTATGATTTATAATAGTCTTTTAGAGTTTATTGATAAACCGCAAAACAGCGAATCCATGAAAAGTGAACCGCAAAGTAGTGAGGGAACACTGTACTCTTGTATTAATTCCTCATACAGGCACATTTCTTATTAAAGTTAAGTTATAAATAGGATGTGTTGAGTACACAGGGTATCATTCTTAATCAATAGTCCATAGTCTTTAGGTATAGTTGTACTCACTGAAGTCCATAAGTCATACTTCTCTACTGAAGTCCTAACAGCAACATGCATCCACCTCCACTGAGGTGTGATACAAATATGCATCCACCTCCAATGAGGTGTTAAGCAGACACTGAATACAAAATGGAATCCTGAGTCTGAACATGCTCAGCACAGTGACATGTCTATAACCCTCCCACACCAAAGAGGTACAGTTAAACTGGCAAATAATATACACATAGAATAGGTAAAGGTAAAGGTTTTCCCCTGACGTTAAGTCCAGTCATGTCTGACTCTGGGGGTTGGTGCTCATCTCCATTTCTAGGCCGAAGAGCTGGCGTTGTCCGTAGACACCTCCAAGGTCATGTGGCCGGCATGACTGCATGGAGAATACAGGTTAGCAAATATATACATTAACAAATAAATAGTGAAAGGCTTGGGAGGTTGTTATTTCCAACACTTTCTCCGTTATGAGGCTACAAGAGACTAACAGGACTTCTTTGAAAGCTTCACCTCTCCTAGGAGAAGGCCCATTCACTCTCTGGGTTTTGCATGTCCTTGAAGAGAGTTCTGGACTACTGGAATGGCCAATGTAGGGGGAGGAAAACCCACCAGTTTGGGCCAGTGGTTGGGAACGCTGGCCGTCCCTACAAAACCAGGGAGTTGGAGGCCCTTTTGGGCCAGCCCATATGGAAATGGGCCACCAAATGGGAGCCAGGGTTGGAAGCCAGGGAAGGGATTTGGGGAGGGGGGCGGCTCGGTTGTCACTTTGGCCGGCTTCCCCCCACATGATAGACTGTGCCCTGCTTGTTTAGGTTTTGTTTCCATCCGTGTGACATTCGACCAAATTATTCTCTGCCGAGGGGCTTTGAAAGGTTCCCAAGGGCCCCTGAATGGCGGCCAGTTCCGATGCGACCCTCTTTCTCAGCTGAGTGCCTTCATTCACCATTGATATGCAAAGCGGCCGGCTCTGAAAGCTGGTTTCTGTCCCCTCTTTATGGAGGAAAAAAAGGGAGTGGGGATATAGAGAAAATCTTCCCCTCCTCCTCTCACCATCCTCCTTTTTAATATATTTTTTGCAACAAAAGCCCTGGCCCTTTAAAGGGGACACAATGCCATATAGAGTGGGCATTGAAAAGCGGGCCTTGGCTTGCAAACTCATTAAGGGCCCCTCAATGGGGTTTCCCCCCTTCTTCTCCTTGGCCAAGGCCAGGCCTCGGAGGATTAAGACTTCTGAAGTGTTACATGAGCCCCCGCTTAAACTAATTGCTGCCCCACAGCTCAGAGGGTCAAGCCTTTTTGCATTCATGGCATCGAACAGGCGCCACTTGTGGGGCTGGCCGGCTGAAGCCTCCACTTCATTAGTTGGGGACAATGCAAACAACCCCATAAGAGAGCAAGGGAGGGGAGGGAGAGGGTCACCCAGGAAAGGACGGTGGCTAGTGTTTTCCAGTTGCAAAGGAATCCTGGACAGCGTGCCAAACAAGGACCACATACACACTCCCAAAGGGTAAGTGTGGCAAAGCCGGGCACATCATTTGAGGCCAACCTAGAGTAGCCAACCTACTCTACATCATCCTTTTGGGAAAAGCATGGAGTCATTTGGTCATTTGCCTACTGGGACTATTTCTGGGGGAATTTCTCCTTAGTGGCATAATAATAATAATAATAATAATAATAATAATAATAATAATAATAATAATAATAATACAATATTACTATATTATTAATAATATAATTATAATAATCAGTACAAGAAAACCGCACTACAAACTAGAGCTGACAGCTGGAACAACAAAACATTGCATGGAAATTTCCTTGACAAAAGGAAAAGCTGATAAGGAGAAGACCTGGCTATGGCTCATGAATGGGACCCTGAAGGAGACAGAAGGCCTGATCCTTGTAGCCCAGGAGAAAGCCATCAGGACAAAGGCAATTCAGGCCAAGATTGAAAAATCAGCTGATGACCCAAAATGCAGACTGTGCAAGGAAACCGATGAAACCATGGATCATATCCTCAGCTGCTGTAAGAAAATCGCACAGGCAGACTACAAACAGAGGCACAACTATGTGGCCCAAATGATTCATTGGAACCTCAATGTACCACCTCCCAGCAGCAAAGAACTGGTGGGGATCACAAACCTGCAAAAGTATTGGAAAATGAGCACGCAAAGATACTGTGGGACTTCCGAATCCAGACTGACAAAGCTCTGGAACACAACACACCAGACATCACAGTGGTGGAAAAGAAAAAGGTTTGGATCATTGATGTTGCCATCCCAGGTGACAGTCGCATTGACGAAAAACAGGAAAAACTCAGCCGCTCTCAGGACCTCAAGACTGAACTTCAAAGACTCTGGAAGAAACCAGTGCAGGTTGTCCCGGTGGTGATGGGCACACTGGGTGCCGTGCCAAAAGATCTCAGCCGGCATTTGGAAACAATAGACATTGACAAAATTACTGCAAAAGGCCACCCAACTGGGATCTGTGCGCATCATCCGAAAATACATCACACAGTCCTAGACACTTGGGAAGTGTTCGAATTGTGATTTTGTGATACAAAATCCAGCATATCTATCTTGTTTGCTGTGTCATACAATAAAATAATAATAATAATAATAATAATAATAATAATAATAATAATAATAATAATAATAATAAGGTTTCCCCTGACATTAAGTCCAGTCGTGTCTGACTCTAGGGGTTGGTGCTCATCTCCATTTCTAAGCCGAAGAGCCGGCGTTGTCCGTAGACACCTCCAAGGTCATGTGGCCAGCATGACTGCATGGAGCGCCGTTACCTTCCCGCCGGAGCGGTACCTATAGATCTACTTACATTTGCATGTTTTCGAACTGTTAGGTTAGCAAATACTAACCAGGAGTGACCCTGCTTAGCTTACAAGATCAGACAGAATCTGGTATCCTTGTGGTGTTGCCAATTCTGCCAATTTCTTGACCAGGACAGTGAACAGAGAGGAATTTTGGGAACTGCAGTGTGCATTTATGTGGCTTCAAGTCACCTGTCAACTTATGGCAACCGCATGGATTTTATAGTTTTATTTAGCAAGGAATGTGCAGGGGTGGCTTTGCCAGTTTCTTTGTCTTAAATGGAGCTCACAGCACTTAACTATTCATTGGTGCTCTCCGCTTCAAGTCCTAAACAGGGTTGACCCTGCTTAGCTTCCAGGATCCAGGTGCCTTTGGGATAGATGGTACCTTCCAGCATGTCACATCAAAGCAAAGTCAAGTTGGCAAAAGTGATGAATAATGAGGCAATCAAGACAATCTGGGAGAGTCTTGAACCCTTAGTGGATGTAATGAATTCAAAGCTAATAGCCCCCAGACAACTAGTATTTTCCAAGTGCGTACAGGAGTAACATGCTAATGTTCCTGTCTGCTGAAAAAATGAGGGAAAAGCTCTTGTGCGTTTGAAAGGAAGTGGTACTGCCGGAGTTTCTTTTATGGAAACCAACCACATCTGGTGTTTCTGAAGCTTCCCAGGGGTTGCAAGGACTGAAGATGAATTTACCCCAGATGTTATCATGTCCTGGATCCTATTAACAGTCTGAACTAGAGTAGCGGCATTGGAACCATGGGATTTGCACCAAAGTTGACTTCAGCCATTGATTTCATGGCTCAACTTCCATTGGATTCAGGACCCAGAAGAGGACAAATACATAGGTTGGTGGCATTTTAACCCTGTGCATTTCTTATGAGTTTTGGAAGAGTATTTTTGTGTAAGCTGCTGTGGTCTGGGCACATTTTGGGCAGCTTGGAGGATAAGGAAAATCACCTGGAAATGAATTTCAAAGCCTGCAGTTAGTAGTCCAAAAACTACAGACTTGACATGCTGAATAAAAGCTATTTCCATGTTCAGTTTGATCGTAAGGAGGTGCTTCGGGAAGGGTTCCATGGATGTGCACATTGCAAAGACATCAATCAGAGGAAGGGTTGTGCCTCCTCTTTCCCCAAAGCCGTCCGTCCGACCTGGTCTTCTACTTTGGGGACCCTGCCCAGGGCAATATTTGGGGAGGGGACATGTCAGCAGTGCTGGCAGGGTCAGCAAGACCTTGTCACTCAACCCACTGCTGGCCCCATCTCCCCGGCTTTCTTGTCCGGCGACCCCGTCAAGTGTCTGGACAGAGGGCAGCGTTGGCTGTCAAGAGAGATTAACCCACAAGTGGGGAAGGTTGCCCACTTATAGAACCATGGAATCACTTGGAATCACTTGGCTACCAAGGAACACTCGGAGTGCGAAGACCTCGCGTTGCATTATGCATCACTTGGCTTCTGCTGAGTCCCGCCGTCCGGGGATCCGCGTCTCCTGCATTTGCGAAATTGGAGATGTCGTTGTTGTGCCAACTCCAACTCATGGTGGCCCTATCACGTATGGTTATATGAGAGGCTTTGCCGCAGCTTTCCTTTAAGGCGAAGATTGTGCCCATGGGTTGCCATGGCTGCACGAAGGATTTGAACCCCAATCTCTCAAACTACAACACTACAATGGCACTGAATTATTTGCCTTCCAGTAAACTCTGGATGAATAGAATTAATGCAGTTTGACTCTGTTACATCCCAGGCCTGGAAACACCTATGACCACCGCACAACGCAAGAGTCCGGGAATATAAGCAAGCAGTTTATTGTAAAAAAAACATATTAAACGCATATAAAAATCAGGAACAAGAAAGGAAGATATATAATCCAAAAAGGTTTAGCAAAAGGTGAGAACCAAACAATAATCCAAATGTCTCATAAAGTTCCAGAGGTGGCAAAGTCCAAGAACAGCCAGGAATCACAGATACAGTATACGTCCACAATCATGAAGGTATCACTAGTAAAACTTGAACAGGAGTACACGAACAAGAACATAGAAAACTTCCCAAGATATATTAAATCCCAAAACAAAGCTTGACTTGAACCAGGAACAAGAGAACTCAGGCTTAGCTCCTCTAACACAGCATTGCCTGAACTGATCTTAAGGTAAGCAACTTATTGTTTAATATACACCCATGAAATCATTCCGTTTCCCGTGAATTTCATTCACAACTTTCCCACGTAATCTCTGAATGACGCAATCTATTTTTGGCTCTGATTTGTAAACTGAGAATTTTGTTGATCTCTATAGCGGCAGGTGGATTTCCATGGGAACCCTCCTTATCACTCAGCTCTTCACTCGATTCCTTATCTGCTGTTGCTACTTCTGACTCCCCTGAATGACCTTGAGGCTCTGCACTTTCTGAGCCGGTTTTCTCAGCAAAAGCCCATCATTTCCCAGACTTGAGGGCTCATCACTTTGTGCCACAGGAAAGCTCACAATCCTCACTGAATCACCCACAGGAATGCTTACAATTCTCTCGAAATCATCAGTGAAACCATAAGCCTCTGGTGACTGATCTGCAACAGACTCCACTTTAGGCTGCATGGGATCTCAGGAGTTGCGGTATGGTACTTTTTGGAAGAGAAGGTGAAAGAGCTTCTCTTCCAAAGAGTAAAAAGTGCCCATGACTCCATAGCATTGAGCCATGGCAGTTAAAGCAGAATTGAACTGCACTGATTCTATAATGTAGATACACCCTAGGAAAGTAGCATCAAATTTCTCTTTAACTTTGAGGCTCAAAGGGAGGAAAGAAGGAAGGTAAAGGATGTAGATGGAAGCAATGAAAGACAAATGGATGGGTTAAATACAATAAGGGCTCCCATAGCAATCCAATCATTCCCAGAGATGGAGGAAAGGAGGGACGGTTTCATTCTTGGGGCTGTGGCATTCAAAGCTATTCCAGGAATCCGATGCCGAGGAAAACCAGAAGAAAGAGAGAAAGGCAGCACCCACTATTTCCACAGCTGGCCTGCTGGTTCGAATTGTGGTGCAATCTCCAAACAGAAATTAAACTCATGCCATATTAAAAAGGAGAGGGAGGGAGGGAATGCCCAGGCCTGGGGAAAAGGCTGCGGTGATAACAACAGCCATATGTCTGTGGGTTCTTTCCAAGCCCCGTCACGTCGAAATACACAGAGTTAAGCCCCAGTGACCGCTATCGCATGGAACCATCTTCAGCGAGGACGGGGCCGGCGGATGAGACCCAACGGCCTCTTCTTGATGCTCCGATAAATAGGATGTAATGCGAGCCTCATTAGTCCATGGACTGGGGCTACTGGTGTTGCATGTTTTCCAAAAGTCATGTCTGCCTTGCAAATGTGGCTCATCCACCCTCCTGCGTTTCCATCCTCGCCTTCACCGTCTGACACGATCTTCCCGGCCAACAATGGGGCCTAATTCATTATTCCGTGGGCCATCTGCTATCATGCGTCAAAGGCCATTGGCGGCATGGAAGGGAGGGGAAGGTGTTGGGCACAATGGGGTCAGCATTGGTGGAAGACCCCGGCCTACCCATTGTGGTCCCAAGCCCACCGCCCCCTTTCCGGATCGGGAAGCCTTTTTCAAAGGAGCCCTTTCTGTCCTGGTACAAGAGAGCGAGGCCTGCGGCGTCTTTGTGGGATAGTTGTTTATTGACCACTTTAATGCTCTTCTGCTTTGTTGCACTCGCTCTTGGGACTGAAAAGTGTGGCACAGGGGATCCCGAAACAGCGATAATGGGCATTCAAAGACATATAGGAAAGAATGCATGTTATAAATGACACATTGCTAGCAATTGACTCCTTTTCTGTTCAATTGCCACTCCCAAATGGGACAGATCAACTGAGTCAATGGGATCACTTCCAATACCCTTTGCATTGGGCAATTGATCTTATAGATTTCCTTTTAGGGGAACAAAGCTAGAAGGTTCAGGCTATAATGTAACCCTTGCCATCATTCCTTTGCTATGTATCCTAAACCTCTTGTTAATTTTATACTGAGAGATTGTGTTGCTTCAGCCATTGGTGGAGGCGTGCATTACTGCGTTTAATGACAGAAAGAAAGGAGATGGGAGGAGAGCATCTATTTATTTAATGTATAGGTAAAGGTAAAGGTTTCCGCTGATGTTAAGTCCAGTTGTGTCCGACTCTGGGGGTTGATGCTCATCTCCATTTCTAAGCCGAAGAGCCGGCGTTGTCCGTAGACACCTTCAAGGTCATGTGGCCACTGGCATAACTGCATGGAACGCCGTTACCTTCCCACCGGAGCAGTATCTATTGATCTACTCACATTTGCATGTTTTCGAACTGCTAGTTTGGGAGAAGCTGGCACTAACAGCGGGCACTCACTACGCTCCCCGCATTTGAACCTGGGACCTTTCGGTCTGCAAGTTCAGCAGCTCAGCACTTCAACACACTGAGCCACCAGAGGCTCCATTTAATGTATACCCCACCTCTATTCCCCAATATCCACAAGCCAGTGGCTTAGGCCATTTTGGTTTTGACAAAGTGAGTCAAAATAAAAATGTCAGTCACTTAGATTGTTTGCTTGTTTGAAGAAGCAGGAAACAATTACTTTTCTTTACTAAATGCCTATCCAGAACCATTTAAAATTGTTTTCTTATTTTTTATAAGCAATTTTTATTCAAGAAGGGAAAATAAGATAAGTTCTGCAATAGTAGTCAGTATGTAGTTGTGTAGTTTTTAGTGTCATATATCCCCAATATTTACTCATTGTGTTGTCGAAGGCTTTCATGGCCGGAATCACTGGGTTGCTGTGAGTATTCCGGGATGTATGGCCATGTTACAGAGTGCTGTTCTTTATTTGTTTGTTTTTTTATTTATCTAAAAGCAAGGCAGTAAATAAAAAACAACACTCTGAAAACAGGGGAATTCCAGACATGAAACAGTCAGGGCCAGCTAACACCTCCCAACAAAGGATTCCCCCAGGAAGGAATCAGCCAGGCTTTGAAACTGCAAGGCTTTTCAATACTAATCAAGGCGATTAATTGCAGCATTCATGCTCACCTCCAACAGACAAGAGGCGAACCAAAGGTTATTGTGAAGGAAAAATTGGCAGGACAGCAAAGCCCTAAGTGTGTTCTTCCACAACATGTTGGGGACAGACGGGGAAGAAGAGGAGGGGAGAGCGTCCAAGGGAGGGATTTCTGCAAGGATGTTCTGGTTAAGAGGAAAAAGGGATCCCGGTGGGGGAAGAGTCGGCCTTTAATTACCAACGCTGGAATCCATTCCCAGCTGGTTAGCATTGCTGGCCCATGTTGGAATGGTTTGAGAGCAACGCTTTGCCGCGGCGATGCTCCGGCTCTTTCATCAGGCCCTTGCTGCCTTACACATCCATATGCTTCTTTGGGCCCCAGGGTCCATGAGATCTGGTTTGCATCTTAAGTTTTGCCATATCATTTGCAAACCGTTCTCCGGACCCCAAAGGCAAAAGTTGCACCACAAACATGGGACGTACAACTTCAGCCAAATGACATTTCAGTGGATCGAATTTTTCTCAAAGCTCTGGATCTGGATGGATTCGTTGGCCAATTTTGGCCTGGAGGTCTTCCCATTCCAAGAAATGCTGGTAAATGCATGTTCAATCCTAACTGAAATGAAATCCAAACAGCTTTCATATTCCAATTGTCCAATCTGTAAAGCAGCTACCAACTTTGGGTATCCACACTGTGGATTTAACCCAGTTTGACAATTCTTTTGATGCCATGGCTCAATGCGATGGAATCCTAGGAGCTGTTTGGTGTATATCAGCACTCTTTGGCAGGGAAGGCAAAATATCTTGAAAAACTACAGTTCTCAGGGTTTCATCACATTGATCCATGGAAGTTCAAGAGGTATCAAACTGCATTCATTCTACAGTGTAGATGCACCTTGGGACTGCTAGCGATTGAAAACAAAATACAACACTTTCCATTTTAGATGCCACGGTTTCATCCTAAGGAGTCCTGAGGTTCGCACTTTGGGGAGGAACTAGAGCTCCCTTAATGAGGGTTCTAAAAACCCTCTCTGTAAACTACAAATCCCAGAATGTCATAGGACAAAACCATGGCCTTGTTTTCAAGTCAGCATGCAAGAAAGTTACCAAAATCTGTAGCCTTCTAAAACAAATATTTGGATAACTTGGATTTTCAAAGCCCTTGGGGATCACCAAGGATAAGCAAAGACCTTATTTATTTATTTATTTATTTATTTATTTATTTATTTATTTACAGTATTTATATTCCACCCTTCTCACCCCGAAGGGGACTCAGGGCGGATTACAATGAACACATATATGGCAAATATTCAATGCCAACAGACAACAACATTCAGTTTTAGACAGACACAGAGGCATTTTTTAACATCTTTCCAGCTTCACGATTCCGGCCACAGGGGGAGCTGTTGCTTCACCGTCCATTGGTGGCTGTTCTTCCTCTTCTTTTCCTCGTGAGCAGTTTTATGGTGTTGTAGATTAGTTAAATTAGCCTCCCGCATAAAGCGTCCCTAAATTTTCCCTACTTGACAGATGCAACTGTCTTTCCGGGCTGCTAGGTCAACAGCAAGCCAGGGCTATTTTCTTTTTTTTTTATGGTCGGAGGCTTAACCTGACCCGGGCTTCGAACTCATGACCTCTCGGTCAGTAGTGATTTATAGCAGCTGGTTACTAGCCAGCTGCGCCACAGCCCGGCCCCACCTTGCTAAACTGCAACTCCCAGGATGCCACCACATGGAGCGATGACAGTCCATTTGCATCCGTTCTACAGTGGAGGTGCACATCATGTCAATGTGGAATTTAGCATTTCCGATGCAATCATACACCTGAGACATGGCCATATATTTTCATGCTGCTCCATAGGAAACATCAGCAGCCGCCAGAAAGGAGAGAATCAATAAACCAATTGGCCGGACCGTGTTTTAATCTTGCTTCTGACTGTATCACAGGCCCCCTCACATCCCACCTCTTTGCAAGATTGACGTGGTGACATTTGCCACCAAGGCCGAGAGAGACACAGCTAATGTGCAGCACAACGGTCGTAATGCTGGACAAGGAAGAAGGGCCAAGAGGGATCAATAGCTGGCGATAAACACCAGTAATACCATATTGATGAGCAGGCAGTTTCAAATGGCAGAAGGGCACTTCATCAAAAAATTAGACTCTTTTATTTATCGTTTTATTGGAAAATACACTTGTATAGACCGGGGTTAGCCTCCATGGGCCTCAAGGGCTTTTGGGGGGTTCAACAGTCCAAAGATTTCGTCCCCCCACAAAAATACTCTTGCTTTGATAGTGGAAAAACATCCAGATTCCTTCAAAGGTCATTCACATTAACCACATTCCAACATGTTCCCTCAAAGGACATATACATGAACGGAGCTCCTCAAAAATTCCTACCTGCTTCCTCCAAAGACCATTGGGAATCAAAGGTCCTCCAAAAGCTATACACATGAACCACATTCCTCCCAATTTCCTCCAAAGACCACAAAGGTCCTTAAAAGTTTCTCCAAGTTCCTCCAAAGGCCATTCACATGAACCGTGTTCCTCTAAGTTCCTCCAAAGGCCATAGTCATAAACCATGATCCTTCCAAGTTCCCCCAGACATACAAATGAACCAAGTTTTGAGAAACTTATTTCAAAGTTTTTACAGAGACCATACACATGAACAAAGGTCCTCCAAAGGCCATAAATATGAACCAATGTCCTCCAAAGGACAGACATTAACCATGATCCTCCCAAGTTCCTCCAAGTTCCCCCAAATGACATACAAATTAACCAAGTTCCTCAAAACTTATTTCCAAGTTTTTCGAGGGACCATACACGTGAACAAAGGTCCTACAAATTTCCTCCAAGGTCCTTCAAAGGCCATAAATATGAACCAAGGTCTCCAAAGGCTATAGACATGAACCATGATCCTCCCAAGTTCCACCAAATGACATACAAATGAACCAAGTTCCTCAAAACTTATTTCCAAGTTTTTCCAGACTATACATGTGAACAAAGGTCCTACAAAGTTCCTCCAAGGTCCTTCAAAGGCCATAAATATGAACCAAGGTCTCCAAAGGCTATAGACATGAACCATGATCCTCCTCAAGTTCCTCCAAAGGACATACAAATGAACCAAGTTCCTCCAAACTTATTTCCAGCAAGTTCAGCAGCTCAGCAGTTTAACCTCGTGGCCCCATATATATTATATATGTTACTAGCTTTGCCCGGCCACGCGTTGCTGTGGCTTATGGGAATCCTTTGTTAGCCAGGTGGAATAGCAGTGAATAGCCTTGCAGTCTCAAAGACCGGCCGTTTTCTGGAGTAGCTGGAGCTGTTTGTTGTATGAACCTAGAGGCATGGATGAGGGGTTGTGCTGCCAAGTTTAGTGTTTCTGGGATGTGTAGTTTTGTTGTTTTGTCCTAGGCCGAAATTTCATTACTCTTTTATATATATAGATATGTTATTTATATTGTATGAAACTCTTATAAGGGGTACGTTAAACCTCTGGCTGGCTAATAAAACTGAAAGACTGTGCTGCAAAAGGATGTACGTCTAAAGAGCGTGTCCCCAATACAAAGATGTTGGAAAGCTCTGCTCTCTGCATTTTCTCCAGCTTGGTTCTACAAAATCTTTCTGCGGCAGGTTGACTATAGTGTGGCACTGGAGGCACCAGAAATGATGGAGAGGCATTATCACAGGGCAATTTCTAAGTCCTCCTGTGTAATTCGATCGTATGCATCCCCTGGATTGATTCATTTCATATTCCTGAGCCAATGCGATTGACTCCAATGCTGAGCGAAAGATTGATGCCATTTGAGGGATCTGTGTGTCATCCTCTCCGCAAGCCCCCACTCCCCTCTTATGCTCTCTGTGCTTTGGAGCCTTTCAAGCGCAGAACACGGCCTCGCCATTTGGTTCACGGATGTTCCCTTTATTCGAAACATGCCTCCCCACTGTACAGTACTTTTGAAAGCATTCTGGCAGGGCCGCCTTGGGCTTTGAAGAGGCACATTGCAAAATCCCCTGGGCTCTCTATTTGACTCCCAACCCCAAATGTGCTTCCCCTTTGAAATGGGATGGATACATTTATTTATTTTGGACGGGGAAAAGACAGCTGCATATCCCCTGCAAAGTCCCTTTGCATGGCACATTCAATGGTCTCCACTGGAAATTGCCCAGGTTGACTGACACAGCCTTGACATAATCTGGGAGAAGACATTGGTTCCTTTTGGAGATCCCTCTTTTGGTTCCTCTCTCCTTTCTACAACTCTAAAGACAATGGCATGGTTTGGTTTGTCCAGAGAACTGTGGGAATTTTTAAAGAGGCACCATGAAGAGAGTGGGTTGACTGGAAAGGCATGTGTGGGCAGCTGATTGGCTGAGCCAGCCAGGGGCCAGAATTCTGATTGGCTATTTATTTATTTATTTATTTACAACATTTTTATCCCACCTTTCTCACCCGAGGGGACTCAAGGCGGCTTACAACAACTGGCAAAACTCAATGCCCAAATACAATCAATAAAAATCAACAACACATCTAAAATGATTAACAGTAATTAATAAAAAACACATTATACAAGCTTAAAATATATAGCTACTCAATTCCATTCTTCCAAGGCTACTGTCTCTGGCTTGCTGCTGAGACAAACGGTTTTAACTGCCACTTTCACCTTGGAGAGTGAAGAGAACGCTGACTGGAAACAGTCAGGGAAGGAAATGGCTGCCGACTCTCTGAAGCCTAATTATTTATAAGGCAAATGAGGCATATTTAAAGACTGTTTAAAACAGTGATTCCCAAAGTGGGCACTACCGCCCCCTGGTGGGCGCTGCAGCGATCCAGGGGGGCGGTGATGGCACCTATTAGGGCATGGGGGCAGGGTCAGGGGAGGGGTGGGGCCTCTTCCCAAGTGCCAGAGACAGGGCTGAGCCCCTGAGGCGCCTGTTTGGACACAGGGGGCGGAGCTAGAGGAGTGGGCGTGGCTTCTTCCCAAGAGCCCAAGACAGGGCTGAGAATCTATCTATACCTCTCCTGAGGCGCTTGTTGGGACACAGAGGGCGGAGCTAGGGAAGGGGGCGGGGCCTCCTTCCAAGAGCCCGAGACAGGGCTGAGCCTCTATACCTCTTCTGAGGGGCCTTTCAGGACTAAAGGGCGGGGGCGGGGCCTCTTCCCAAGAGGCTCTATATACCTCCCCTGAGGCACTTGTTAGAACACGGGGGCGTGGTCTAGAGGTTCAGTCCTGTCAGGCCCCGCCCCCTGTGTCCTGGCAGGCGCCGCAGAACAAGGATAGAAGCTCAGCCCTGCCTCAGAGCTCGTAACTCCGCCCATCCCAGTCCTGGCTGCCCATTTGTGGCCCCGCCCACCTCCCCCTCCCAGCCCTACATCTTGGACTGGGGAGAGGCTTAGTCCCGCCCCCTTGAGCAGGAGCCACGCCCACCCCTCTAAGCCACACCCCCTTTCCGGGGAAGCTGAGTAATATTTTTTCTGGAAAGGGGGCGGTACGCCAAATAAGTTTGGGAACCACTGGTTTAAAAGGACTGTTTATTCCCTCTGTTCTCTGTGTGAATTCAAAGAGACTGCTGTATACTGTTACTTGCAGCTTCAAAGCCTAGCTGCTTCCTGCCTGAGGGAATCCTTTGTTGGGAGGTGTTAGCAGGCAAGTAGATTCCCCTAGGCAGGAAGCAGCCAGGCTTTGAAGATGCAAGGCCATTCAATGCTAATCAAGGTGGCCAATGGCAACATTTACACTTGCTTCAAACAGACAAGAGTCCTTTCTCCCACCCTGGACATTATTCCACAGATATATAAACCCCACTTGCCTAGTTTCTAACAGACCTCACAACCTCTGAGGATGCCTGCCATAGATGTGGGCGAAACATCAGGAGAGAGTGCTTCTGGAACATGACCATACAGCCCGGAAAACTCACAGCAACCCAGTGATTCCGGCCATGAAAGCCTTCAACGGCACATTGAAATTTTCTTCTTTTTCAAAAAGGAAGGACAAACTATGTGGAGAGGAAGACAGAAAATACCAAAGTCATGAAACGGGATGCCACCCTCCAATGCAAAACATGGTGCTCTCAGTGGTGAAATTCCTAGCTTTTCTTGCCAAACCCTCTCCCCAAAGACTCAACGGTCCCTCGATCAAAGCTTGGCACAAAGTAATGAAATGCCCATCCCAAACAAGGAAAGAGAGTTTTTTTTCCCAGCTTGAATCTCCGCCGTCTGTCAGTTCCAATGATATGGATGGCTTTTTTCCCTCCCCCATTGGGTCGCCTTCTTTTATCTCCACATTAGGGAGGCATGGCCTTCGATGGAAAAAAGAGAGAGGAAAATGCAAAATAAATTCCAATGTAATGTTATTAGAGGTGGCTTTGGAGGAACAGCATCTTGGAGAATTAATTTTGGAACAAGAATGTGAATACAAAGCCAGTTTGCACTAATAAATGGAAATATTTGAAGCATAGCAAAGGGTTTTTCCCCCTTCCGAAAGCCACACAATTAAAGGCCGCAGGGATACACAAAGAAATCAGATATCGGCCCCAGGGTTTGGGTTCTTGGCATTGACTTTTGTGACTTGCTTGGAATTATCATCATCATCATCATCATCATCATCATCATCATCATCATCATCATCATTACTAGCTTGGGTAACCAGCGTTGCCCGGGTTACTTGAAAAAGTCAGTGTTATAACTACAAAATGCATAAGGTTGTGGATTATTATTATTATTATTATTATTATTATTATTACTAGCTTGGGTAACCGGCGTTGCCCGGGTTATTTGAAAAAGTCAGTGTTATAATTGTACAAAATGCATAAGGTTGTGGATTATTATTATTATTATTATTATTATTATTATTATTATTATTATTAGCTTGGGTACCCGGCGTTGCCCGGGTTATTTGAAAAAGTCAGTGTAATAATTGTACAAAATGCATAAGGTTGGGGATTATTATTATTATTATTATTATTACTACTACTACTACTACTACTACTACTAGTTTGAGTACCCGGCGTTGCCCAGGTTATTTGAAAAAGTCAGTGTTATAATTGTACAAAATGCATAAGGTTGTGGATTATTATTATTATTATTATTATTATTATTATTATTATTATTATTATTATTATTATTATTATTATTATTAGCTTGGGTACCCGGCGTTGCCCGGGTTATTTGAAAAAGTCAGTGAAATAATTGTACAAAATGCATAAGGTTGGGGATTATTATTATTATTACTACTACTAGTAGTAGTAGTTTGAGTACCCGGCGTTGCCCAGGTTATTTGAAAAAGTCAGTGTTATAATTGTACAAAATGCATAAGGTTGTGGATTAACTGCAACTCACATTGTGCCAGGTTTACCTCCAGAAACTTTATCAGTCCTTAAAGTTTGTTATGTTAGGAAACTTTGCTGTAGAGGCATCATGAGTGGGGTTCAGTGTGCTCTCTGGCTATAGGGTAAACTACAATTCCCACCTGGGGATCGGGATCCCACCACACATAGGACAGGGAGAGCTGGCTTCCTTACTTCTTCCAACACGCGCTGGCCCTTTAAGGAATGGGAGAGGGATAAGGAGTGTGAGGACGTCCGGGTTTTTTTTATCCTTAACGCCTGCGCAGTTGGAACATTGACGTTTTATCTTCCAGTTTGGATAAGACGTGAGAAGCGAGAGCGCGCCTGGCATTTGCTGCGCCTGCGCAGTTGGAGCAGGGGCTGTTTATTGTATTCCTGGGCTGTGATTATAAAGAGAGAAGGGAAACGTGCGCTTTTTCTGCGTCTGCGCAGTGGGAGCTTTGTTGTTTTCCCGCCCATTTGAGGGAGGAAACGTGGGAAATGTGGACGAAGCCCTCTGAGGAGATTTTGATTACACATCAATGGACACGTGGACCTTAATCTAAGGCAGGCTGGCATGGGCAAACTTGGGCCCTCTAGGTGTTTTGGGCTTTGATTCCCACCAATCGAATGGCCTCAGGCCCCTTCCTTTTCCCCCTCAGCCGCTCATTGTAGCAAAAGCTTCTTTAGGCCCCTTCTATAGTGCCATATAATCCAGATTACCAAAGCAGATAATACACATTATTTACTTTGAAATGGATTTTATAATTATATGAGTCTGCACTGCCATATAATCTAGTTGAAAATGGATAATATGGATTTTGTACCTCAGTGTAGACTCATATAACTGCCATATAATCTGGTTCAAATCAGATAATCTGGATTTTATATGGCAATGTAGAAGGAGCCATAATTATTTGTTTTGGTTTTGCTATTTTAATACAGTAGAGTCTCACTTATCCAACATAAACGGGCCGGCAGAATGTTGGATAAGCGAATATGTTGGATAATAAGGAGGGATTAAGGAAAAGCCTATTAAACATCAAATTAGGTTATGATTTTACAAATTAAGCACCAAAACTTCATGTTATACAACAAATTTGACAGAAAAAGTAGTTCAATATCCAGTAATGTTATGTTGTAATTACTGTATTTACGAATTTAGCACCAAAATATCACGATTTATTGAAAACATCAACTACAAAAATGCGTTGGATAATCCAGAACGTTGGATAAGTGAGACTCTACTGTAATAATAATAATAGCCACCTGTGAAATCATAGAATGATTTGTTTTTGTTTTGCTCCTTTAAAATTATTATTTTATTGACACAAAGACAAAATTATTATTATTATTATTATTATTATTATTATTATTTTATTGTATGACACAGCAAACAAGATGGATATGCTGGATTACGTATCACAAAATCACAAGTCGAACACTTCTCAAGTGTCTAGGACTGTGTGATGATGATGATGATGATGATTACAGTAGAGTCTCACTTATCCAAACTAAATGGGCCGGCAGAACCTTGGATAAGCGAATATCTTGGATAATAAGGAGGGATTAAGGAGAAGCCTATTAAACATCAAATGAGGTTATGATTTTACAAATTAAGCACCAAAACATCATGTTATACAACAAATTTGACAAAAAGTAGTTCAATATGCAGTAATGTTATGTTGTAATTACTGTATTTACAAATTTAGCACTAAAATATCACGATATATTGAAAACATTGACTACAAAAATGGCTTGGATAATCCAGAACCTTGGATAAGAGATTCTTGGATAAGTGAGACTCTACTGTATTATTTTATTGACACAAGGACAAAATTATTGTTATTATTATTATCTTGCTTTTCTCTCAGCTGCTTGCATTTAAACAGCAATGCAATGGGAGGCCTGCAAAACCTAAATTAAAGTGACATTAAACTTACAGAAACATCTCTAACGTACTTTGCTTTGGTCCAATTCCAGGAGGACCGAATGGCGTATTCAGCACAGAATTTTGTCGCCGTTTCCGATCTGCACCCAAATCTCGCTCGTCCTGTAGGTCTTGGTGACAGAAGTCCTTTTTGTTTCCCCAGTGAAACTGTATATAACTACCTTAGATTGTATTACTGCAAAATTATGTAATTGGTTTGCCCCTTTATATACTCGCAGCATTGACATAATAATGGGGCACAAAAGATGTCAGCTGTTCTTTGTGCCGCCTCCGAAAGCGAAAACCAATGCTCCTGCTGACCGTCAGGGCAAGCCGGACAGTCCATTGACGGAAGCCTCAGAGGCCTCTTTGTGCTCCCTTTAAATAGATGTTGAGTTGATAATTTGCACAGAGTCTGCATTCTGCTCTGTATTCTTTGGGGCCGGAGAGACCAGATTGCAAGCTGGGAGCTCCTCTCACCTGGGAAGCCCCCTGCCATTCAGGCAAAGCTTGACTTCCCTTCATCATTGCAAAAAAAGATAATTAAGAAGGAAAAATATCCATTACTGGCTGCTATTTCGACCCTGAGAGATATTGCAAGGCCCATTATTGCGTGCAATGCATATGTTCATTACATACAACTACGGGCATTTTGAAAATCCTAATGCAGTTTCCTATGCAGTATTTCTGGCTTCATGTTTAGATCCAGGCCCTTTCTATCAAGTTTAAAGCAAATAATGTGGATTATATATATATATATATATATATATATATATATATATATAAATAAGTCTTAGCAATGTGTATTTCTCACATATTGCATGAGACAAAGGCCCTTTCTACACTGCCATATAATCCATATTATCAAAGCAAACAATCCATATTATTTGCTTTGAACTTGATTATATGAGTCTATGCAGCCATATAACCCAGTTCAAAGTAGATAATCTGGGTTTTATATGGCAGTGTAGAAGAGGCCATAGTCTACAATGCCATATAAAATCCAGATTATCTCATTTGAAGTGGAAGGAAATTAGCAAATAGGTGTATTTTCACAATACATCACTCCATAAAATCAGAAGTGAGCTGTAGTAACGATGAAAATAGCAAATATTTGGCAAAATGTCAACCCCAAGTGCAATCAAATGAACACAAATTCTTGTTTTCTGCTCCTTTGACATTCGGGGTTTTACAAGAGGCTTCGGGAAAGAGATCTTATGCTTTTAATTTGGAATTAAGGAAATTTCGCTTGGTCTGGATCTGAATGAAATAATTCTGCAAAGATAAAATTTAGGAAGACCTTTGAAATAAATACCGTTGTAAGCAGAGTCTTTTAAGACATAAAATAGACGCCAGCTCTCCATTATCAGCAGATTTATGCTCAGGATATGTTGCCATCTAATTAAATTATAGTGATTTAGGAAGGAAAAAAAATTTGAATGGGGATTAATAGGCCGCGCTTTATCAAAGCAGGCTTGAGGAAATTATAGTTCATTACACAGGAACTCATCCAGATAAATGCAGAAACAGTTTCCTTGCCCCATCTAGTGACTGAAAGTAACACAGACTGTTTTTCAATAGGTATCACCTCCCTTCTGTTTGTATAAAAAACACACAAAGAAAGAAAAATAAATACACGATCTGTGTGTGTGAGAGAGAATTGTTTGGCAGATAATACATTTGTTAAACAGGTTTTGACCAAAGTCTGTTGTTTGGCTGTTTGGCTGTTTGGCTACATAATAGCACAAAATACAACATGCTTTGGAATAACAAAATAAATGAAGATACTTTTTATATTCAAAATGAGTAACAAATTGAAATAAGAGAATGCACAAAAAAGCATGGTCTCTTCCTTGGGCATTTTGTCTCCTGTCTTGCATTCAGTATTTATTTCAAAGGTCTGAACAACTTGTGTCTCCTCATATATTCCAACTCTTTTTGTAGATATCCGATTTGGCAAACAGGTATTGATTTTTTTACATAATTTTCCACATTTTTTTCATATTCAAAGCAGGCTATTTGCACTGTTTATGTATTAATACATCTGGAGAATAAGTGCAGTGAACTTATACCAAGAGTTAAGTATGCTTTTTATTAGTGAAGGAATATTAGTGAAATCAAATCCATCCTGTACGCCTGCTTTTGATGTATATATTCCGTAATCTCTTTTTTCTTAGAATATAATTGGTGTGGTGATCGGAAAAACAGATGCCAAAGGCTTTCCAGACCGAAAAAGTACGTTTTAAAAAGTGATTAAGCTCTGTTTCTCAGGTTCTAACTTGGTCAGTGGTTTCTCTGAATGAAAAATGTGTGCATATTTTAACAAATCTGGTGACCTCTACTGGTTACGCACAGGATTTCTCAAATGACCAACTGACGTGTTTGCAGAGTCTTTTTTAGCCTTTGATCACCCTTAGCTTCTTCTTGACTGCTTGCTGACATCACATGCTTGGCTTCCATGTTTGCTATGGCATATGGATGTATGAAACATGATGCCCAAGATAAGCAAGGGCAAATGGCAATATTTGGGGCTCAAGTTTGAATGAAGAGCATTGTCTGTACTGAGATTTAAAACTGATAATACCAGACAGAACCTGGATTGTATGAGGCCACTTCTACACTGCCATATAAATCCAAATTATCTGCTTTGAACTGGATTATATGGTAGTATAGATCCATCTTTATATAATCCAGCTCAAAGCAGATCATCTGTAATCAGATCCTGGGATACAGGGCAGTGTAGATCCAGCCTGAGCGTCCTTCTACATAAAATCCAGATTATCAAGACAGATAATCCACATTATCTGCTTTGAACTGGATTATATGAGGCTACACTGCCACATAATCCGGTTCAGTCAGATAATCTGGATTTTATATTGCAGTGGCCTTGGGCTGTTCACTGGGCTCTAATGAATGCTTATTCTTTCTCCAGACATTGGATCAGAAAGATACATTTTTAATTTCACTGTTCGCGATTCGCCGTCATACTTCATCAATGTGAATTCCTGGGGAAGAGAGGACTATATTAAGTCGCTTTCTGATAGCTTTAGAGTAGGCGATTGTGGTAAGACAAAGTTTATTCTGAACATATGTCAGTTTCAATATATTTCCCCTGCCCTTGAAATAAATGCAATGTGCTTGTGATATTAGTGCACTTTCCTTCAAGGATATTTAATTGGAACCAAAATGTTCTGTTAAACGGAGTGAAATGGGAAGAAGTAAACTTTAGAAAATGGATATTCACGTGCAGTAAAGCTGTCATCAAGAGGCAAAAGGCTGAAAAAGCAACCCCAGGTTTCTTAGAACATAAATGTGCATTATGTTTCATTGTTCCCCAAATGGATCATAAATAAATGCAATGACAGTTATCATTAAAGGAACAACTTGGCCAGAGTTAAGCACTGAGTTAAGAGTACAATCCTAAATACTTATGTCCATCGAAGACAGCAAGATTTATATGTGAATAAACTATAGGATTGCAATGGAAATTCTTGTCATTTCAGCGAGAAAGTTATGCATATCCTTATGTTATCTCAGTTTATTGAAATGAATGGGCCTGAATGTGCTATGCATGTAAGCCATACTTTTAAATGAGAATTTATGTGGCTTTCTTCCATGTTTCCTCCTGTTACAGTCATAATCGAAAACCCTTTAGTACAAACAAAAGAAGTGGAAAGGGATGAAAAATTCAGCCCAACAACTCCTAGGTATGAATTGCTTTAAAGGGCCAGGCAATTTCGCCAAAAAGCCAAGATATACAAAACTACCTGTTTTCTGAAGCTTGGGTGAGGTAAGGTCTGGAAATCATGATGTTGGAGTTCAGTTCCCACCCAGCATTCCTCACGCAAGAAATGATCAAGAATCTGTTTGACAATAATTCAGAGTATTCTTGATATATGAGCATGCTTTCTTTACTGGTGAATTTTTATATGTCCGCAAAGCAGCAACTACAAGCTCCTGCTGAGTGAAAACCATTCAACAGTGAGGATCTGTTCCCCGGGTGAAGTGGACCCCCAACTGCTCTCCCTGTTGAACATCCCTGTGAAGGACCCCCAGGACTTCTACTCTCTGGGGGATATTGTGGCCAACGGACAGAGCCTGGATGGGAGAATTATTAATGTTCTTGCTGCTGTTAAATCAGTAAGTCAGGAAAATCATACAAATTAGAGTCTGGGGGGCCTCATTGATTTCTGCACAGATAAGGATTTATTGGGCCACGGTCGATAGGAATGTTTTGGTCAGCAGCCGCTTGGCTTGATGTAGACCGGAGGGAAGTTAACAAGCAACATTGATGAACAGTTTCAAAAATGAATAGTCAACAAAACCTTCCTTTATCTAGAGTGTCACTTGGATATCGCATACTGTAAGGAAGTGTACCAGTATATAAAAAACTCTAACATCAGGACAGTAAATAGAGAACACCAATGAGAAAACAGAGGAATTCCAGACATGAATAAATCAGTTTAGTTTTTTTTGTAAAAAATCAGTTTACAAAAACCCAAAAATTGGAGAACCAAAGGCAGCTTTTTTTCCCCTCACGTAAGGGTCGCCCCTCTTTTTCAATAAAAAGGGGGAGCAATTATTATTATGCGATGAAACACAGCATTTAAAATGTTGACATCTATGAGTCTTAAATTAAACATTAACAATGAATTGGCCTCTTGACATCATACTCAACATCTGACTAAACTCTACCTTTGTCCTTTTATTTTTCCTTTTATGACACAATCTGTTCTTTTGATATGTGTAGTTTTGTTTTAGTGTGGGTACACACTAAACCAGGGGTCCTCAAACTTTTGAAGCAGAGGGCCGGTCTACTATCTTTCAGACTGTTGAGGGGCCAAATTATCATTTGAAAAAAATACAAAAAACGAAAAAATTCCTATGCATACTGCACATGTCTTATTTGTAGTGCAACAACAACAACAACGAAAGAACAATACAATATTTAAAAATGAAAACAATTTTAACCAACATAAACCTATTAGGATTTCAATGGGAAATGTGGGCCTGCTATTGGCCAATGATAGTCAAGTTAATTAGGATTGTTGTTGTTGTTGTGTGCCTTCAAGTCATTTCAGACTTTGGCCAAGCCTAAGTTTAAAATTAATTATTTATTTACTGCATTTATTTACTACATTTATATCCCACCCTTCTCACCCAGAAGGGGACTCAGAGCAGCTGTATGTACATACAATACATTATATTATTAGCATAGCACAATAATAATAATAATAATAATAAAACTTTATTTATATACCGCCCTATCTCCCGGATGGGACTCAGGGCGGTTTACAGTCATAAAAGCAACACAAACATTACATAACAACATAATACACATTATTAAACAAAGTACGTAAAATAATACAATTATAACAATAAATCACACTTACATGACCAGATCAAGGGGACGGGAACCATAAAACAATATATTAAAATACACATACATATACATACCTAATCTAATCTATGAAATTTGCAAAACAGATAGCATAAGCAATTCCTAACCTAATAAATCTGATTACAATGAAAGCTTGAGAATGAGCTTTCTTTTTTAGTCAAATGTAATACAAGATTCTGTACACACTGTGTAGTCAAATTCAAATATATGGCCTTATATATATTAGCATTATATATTAATATATTGAAATATACCACTATACCATTATATAATATGTAATATATAACATATAATTAATATTATTATATGGTATTATTATTAGTATTATATTGTATAACATAATATTATTATCAATATTATATGTGTATACAATATATTATATTATTAAAACTGATATAAAAATATTATATTATAAAACTGAGGGCGGGGGCCAGGTAAATGAGCTTGGAGGGCCGCATCCGGCCCCCGGGCCTTAGTTTGGGGACCCCTGCACTAAACAGTAGAGACAGTAGAGAAGATGGGAACAATAATACTATTTGATAAGCTAAGTACAAATGCAAGATTGAGACCAAAGCCAGATATTGTTGTGTGTTCCCCCCTCCACTTTGCAAAGGTTGGTGTGCCAAAATGCTTCACCACTTCGGACAGACGGAAAGGCCAGCGATGTGAAGTAAGGCTGTATGATGAAACAGAGTCTTCCTTTGCAATGGTATGGTAAGTTGTTTTCTGAGGACAGGTCCTGGCAATATAAAGCAATAGACACTGTGATACTATTGCATTTTTCTTTTTACCTTAAAAGACCTTTGGTACAAAAAAGAAAACATGGAAGCAGTATCTTTGGTGGAGAAAACTGGTCTCCCCTCGTACTTTTGCACAATTCCATGCATTTGCAATTGCATGACAAAGGCTTGATTGGAAACACAGTTTAATTATTACACTCCAGAATAGAAAAAAATAGACATTAAACCCAAGTGCAAGCTCCTACCATTAACTGAAGACTTTTTTTATTGTGACAATACTTCAGTGTTAATTAACTGGTACCAGTAACCATTAACCTCTATTACACACAAGCCCGGCCTTGAATATATTACCTGTTTCTGAGTTATTGACAGATTCTTCCCTCCGGAGAGACAGAGCGAAGCAGCCGCAAATCAATTATGAAAAGTCATTGTGGAGAGGAGCAAACGAAAGAAGCCATTTCGTTAGGAAGGCCGATGGTTTTACTTGGCTCAAAGGCGCATGTAGCCAAGACCTATAGCCAAGATTGGCATGAATGCTGGCGTCAAGACTTTTAGAAGTAAACAAATATTAAGTGGAACATTAATGAGCAAAACCAGAAAGCATCCTGTTTTCCACAGGGATCTGCAGGTGCCAAAATAAGACCAAGTAAAGCATTGAGACAACAATCCTCTTCCATTGTGTATTTCCCACCCTCATGGGTTTATATCAGGCATGGGCAAATTTGGGCCTGCCAGATGTTTTAGACTTCAACTCCCATCATTCCTAACAGCTTCAGGCTCCTTACTTTTCCCCCTCAGCCGCTTAAGCGGCTGAGGGGGAAAAGGAAAGGGCTTGAGGCTGTTAGGAATGGTGGGAGCTGAAGTCCAAAACACCTAGAGGGCCCAAGTTTGTCCATGCCTGATTTATATTGTATTCTCCTTTCTGTGTTATGCAGTTGCGTGTTTACAGTGTTTATAAACATCTATTATTTTACATGAGTATCAAGATTTTATCATTACACATAAATAAAACACGTACATTGTAATCCAATTAATGTTTTTGTTCACTCTCTCTCTCCAGCTGGGACAATGAATCTATCCAACTTGCACAAAGCTGGATGCCTAGAGAAACAGGTAGATCATTCCCACTTCCTTCCCAAATATTTTGAGCTGAGTCTATCACTGTAACATAAAGCTTTAGCAAAGATAACACAACAGTTGTATCCTCCTTACAGTTATCTTTGCAGCAGATGTACGAATAAACTTTGACAAATTCAGAAATTGCATGGTTGCCACTGTCATTTCAAAAACCATCATCACTACAAATCCTGGTAAGGAACTGTAGTTAAAACCTTGTCTAAACTGCATAAAATCCCTTATAATTTCCCATTGTTTTAAATGACTTGAGTGCTTAAGCAATAAGGCAGCTTTGTAGGTGACAATTAGCAAACATAGCTTGCTGCATGAATCCTTTTTGCTACTGAAACTACTAGGTAAATATTTTGCTTTGTACACACTTCTTTTTATTAATAATGCTTTCATTTTCATTTTTGTTGCAAGATACCCCAGAAGCAAATACTCTTCTCAATTTTATACGAGAAAGTGCAGAAATGTTAGATCTAGATGATGATCTTGGAGAGCAATTCAGAGAATCTGTAAATTGTGAGTTTGATTTGTTAAACTGATATATGAAACTCGGGGCCTTGATTCTAGTCTTCCTCATCTTTAAAAAAATATAAGCAAAACTGAGTGGAAGTTTTATTTATGTAAATTCTAGAGAATTTCATCATTAAACTGCTGTAAATTATTTAATTTAGAGTAGATATCCAAAATATCCAGATCTAATAATAATAGAGGTAGTTAAAATATAGTATGTTCTGCAGAGGAATTTTGCATTCATCTATTACGACTCAATGGACTTCAGAGAAGGAAAATATAATTATGATGGCATCTATTTATTTTGGATATGATCCTCAATCATTAACTATGCTGGCTGGAGCTGATGTGAGTTGTAGTCCAAAACATCTAGACAATGGCTCTTCAACCAGTCATTCCAGGCAAATAGTTCTGATTATAAGCATTATTATTATTATGTGTTGTCGAAGGCTTTCATGGCCAAAATCACTGGGTTGCTGTGAGTTTTCCGGCCTGTATGGCCATGTTCCAGAAGCATTATTTCCTGACTTTTCGCTTGCATCTATGGCAGGCATCCTCAGAGGCTGTGTGGTCTGTTGGATACAGTTCTGCCTTGATACATCAAAATATAATTTCACTCCTTTTGTGATGAATTTGTGTTAATAAGCCACCCAAATAACTAGGAATCACTATCTTTAGAATTTGAACTAAATTTCAGATAATCCTAATTCTCCCATACACTTTCTTTAGTGCAAACAATAGCTGATGTTTATACAGTGGAACAGTTAAAATCCGAAGTTGTGCAGAGAGTCGGAAAGCCTGAACCTTTCTATGGCATCATTTTTGCCTACATTTCAACACTGAATATTGATACCGAAACACCAAAGATCATACGCAACAGATGGTAAGCAGCACATTAAGCAGCACCTTGACTGCTTATTTCCTTCATTGTCCCAAACCATTGAAGGATCCTTCAGAGGTCTGGGAATCCACTATAGGTCTTTTAGAATCAATTTGTTCAGTATTTGAAGGGATAGAAATGGCAGAAACTACTCATGGATTGGTGGCCAGGAAGAGTTCTCTGTACACATGACTTTCCCTGCTCAAGAATTCAAGTTCAGACAGAAAAAGCACGGGTTTTGTGTCTGTGTTTTTTGGTAGCTGGAAACTTGCCTTAACTCCAAGAAAGGAGGAGGGAAGATTCCCCCTCCCTCCCTTCCTTCTTTCTCCAAAGGCAAGGCAATCTACAAAATCTGAAATATAGCTCTCTCTGTGTTGTTGAAGGCTTTCATGGCCAGAATCACAGGGTTGTTGTGTGTTTTCCGGGCTGTATGGCCATGTTCCAGAAGTATTCTCTCCTGACGTTTCACCCACATCTATGGCAGGCATCCTCAGAGGTTGTGAGGTATATATGGATCACTTTGTCTAACTGTTCTGTGTATTCCCTTCCTTCAGTGTCAAGTGCCACTTTGTGGTCAACGAAAACACAAATGTGTGCTCTTTCTGCCCCGGCTTTGGTGCCTCTTCTGATGCCATGCCAGTCTTCCCCAGCTTTGATCTCTTTGTCGATCTGACTGATCACACGGGCACCCTCCATTCTTGCAGCTTCTCCGACACTGTGGCCGAAGAGGCTCTGGGTTATACGGTGAGACACTATACCAAGAAAAGCTTACCTCAATTCCTCTTTTTTTGATGCAGGAAAAATGTGATGGGGATCTTTTTATTGCCATATTTAAGATCCTTCCAGCTTAAAGGGTTTCATATGTGGCAATAAATAATGCTTGTATCTCTGATGGCCAACATCACATTTGATTAAGCACTTTATGGAATGCCAAAAGTAATTTCTTAAGGCACAGTAATTTCTTAATTTATTAGTTATTCATTTAATAATTTCTTAAGGTGTTGCTGGTTTTTGTTTATAAAGATTTAAAAATATTTTCCAGAATGAGCATTCTATGGAAGCCGGTATTGGGGCAGATCTCATTTTTTTTAAATTCCAAAATGATCACTTGGGATAGCTCTTTAATCAAAAATTGTTCTTCCATTGACTGCACAATTTAAACACATCCCAGCACTCTTTTTCCCATTGCAAGGAATTATGAAAAGCTAAGATGGATGCTTGAATTGTCATTTGGTCTGGAAAAAGTTTGCCATTTGGGTCCTTTTACTGGATTATTGACAAACATACCTTCTTCCAAATTATGTGTATCTCTTACTAGCTAAACCATGGCTATTCCATTAGGTCCAGGAGTTCCAGGCTCTGACCGAGGCTCAACGGACCGCCTTGAAGTGGCACTTTCTGTTGGAACGAAGCAAAATTTACTTTAAAGTATGTAACGGAAAAGTAACTCAACTTAATTATATGTGTACCTGACAAAGCAGTGGTTCTTTGATCACTATTGTGAAATCCACGGTCTTTGCAAGTTATCTAGTTTTGTCTCTTTCTATTTAAAAGAGAAATAAATTTACAATAATTTTTTATAGCCATTAATTTGAAATTTCCTCCACAGATTATTCCTTCTGCAAGTTCACGGACTGGACTGAGAGTGAATCTCCTCTCTTGCAAGCTTGCTGATCCTGTGGAAGCCAGTCAAAACTTGCCACTGAAAGAAAAATAACTATGCTGCCTTCAAAACAGTTCAAATGTTTTTAAAAATCTGTTGTCATTTGGTAGAATAATTATTTCTTCATAAATTGCATCCTTCTTGCAAAGTTGCTTTATTACAAATCATTTAAATTCATTACATTGTTGAAGGAACGGTTCAGTATCTCCAAGACAACTCCAAGTACAGTATTGTTGATTTGTTCCTTGAAACAAGTAAAATTTATCTAAATGTGTTAACATTTGAGGAAAACATTAAGATGTTTTTAACTTGTAAAAAATAGTTCCATTAAAGCAAAAATATTTATTCAGCATTTTAGTATTCAGTTCCAACAGATTTTGTTACAAATTATTTCATATCAAAAATATTTACTAGAACATTCTGTGTTATTTTTGCAGGCACTTGGCTGTGCTTTTCGGGGGGGGGGGGAGTCATTGTTACATTTTGGTTTTGTTTTGACTCAAACTGAAGTACACAGAGCGCAACTGCCCTCCCTTTGATTCTCTGTTTTGGTTCCCTTCTTTTGCAACAAAAGGGGGAAAGCCATCCTGTTTGGAAAAAACACAATCATCTACCAGTACCTTTTGTGGACCTAAATGGGAAGATCCTACTGGACTGGTTTGAGGAGCAGCTCAGCTTTCATTTCCTTGCATCTCTCAGGAAAAAGATGATGCTGATGTTCCCCTATGTCAGGCATGGGCAAACTTTGGCCGTCCAGGTGTTTTGGACTTCAACTCCCACAATTCCTAACAGCCTATCGCATCCAGTCATGAAAGCCTTCAACAACACAGCTTACTAGCTATTAGGAATGGTGGGAGTTGAAGTCCAAAACATCTGGAGGGCCAAAGTTTGTCCATGCCTGCCCTATACTTCATTGAGCAAAACTCTCTGGGACATGGACCGTTCTTTCAGGGCCGGCTTTTTTGCTGGTCGACTTGAAACCTCATGCTGAGCAGCCCTTCGATCCCGGCCTCTATCTCGTCGTTCTTCTCGACAGCCGAAACTCCTTTGGGCGACCCCGTCAGTATGATGTCCCCTTCTTCCAGAGGAATGATCCCACTGATGTAGCTGATGATATACGGGATGGAGAAGATCATGCTGGACGTCTCGCCTTCTTGACGCAACTCGCCGTTGACCTTCAGCCAGAGCTTCAACCGGTGCGGATCGGGGACCTTTTCTTTGGGGAGGAAGTCGCTGACCGGGCAGGAGGTGTGGAAGCCTTTGGCCAAGGTCCAGGGGAGGCCCTTCTTCTTGCACTCGGCCTGGGTGTCCCTGGCAGTCATATCCAAGCACAGGGCGTAGCCCCCCACGTGCTCCATGGCCGCCTCGGGGGACACCTCCTGGGCCCTCCTCCCCATCACCACCCCCAGTTCCACCTCATGGTGCAGCTGGTGGCAGTAGTAGGGCCGGACGATGGGGGAACCTTCCCGGACGTAGGCTGAGGAGGGCTTGAGGAAGAAGAGCGGCTCGGAGGGGAGGGCGTTCTTCATCTCCTTGGCGTGATCGGCGTAATTCCGCCCCACGCAGATGATGTTCTTGCCCCACTCCCAGAACCGGGACAAAGGCTTAGCGGAAGCCATGCGTCTTGCTGCCAAAAGAGAAAAGTGGGAAATGAATGTTGATCAAAGCAGCGGGGGATACAGTTTCCTACATCAATCTGATAGGATCTGATAGAATAGGAGCCCCCGATGGCGTAGTGGACTAAAGACTCGTGACGTGAAGGTTGGGTTGCTGGCCTGAAAGCTGCCAGGTTCGAATCCCACCCGGGGAGAGTGCAGATGAGCTCCCTCTATCAGCTCCAGCTCCATGCGGGGACATGAGAGAAGCCTCCCACAAGGATGGTAAAAACATCAAAACATCTGGGCGTCCCCTGGGCAACGTCCTTGCAGATGGCCAATTCTCTCACTCCAGAAGCAACTCAAGTTGCTCCTGACACGGAAAAAAAAAATCAATCTGATGGCTTGCTTCCCTTCCTTTTTAAATTGAGGCTCATTTTCCACTGTCCTTTTATCCCAGGATTTGATCCCTGGTTATATGCTTTGAACAGGATTATATGAGTTTCCACTGCTATATAATCTGGGATAAGAAGATAATCTGGGATCAATTGTTGTTGAAGGCTGGAATCAGTGGGTTGCTGTGAGTTTTCCGGGTTGTATGGCCATGTTCCAGAAGCATTCTCTCCTGACATTTCACCCACATCTATGGCAGGCATCCTCAGAGATTGTGTATTTGTCTTTGGCAAATGCTAAAGCCTTGTTTGTTGAAGGCCTTGCTTCGCAATAAGGCTCTGAAGGGAAGGAGAAAGAGGTCACCAAGAGCTGGCTATCTTTGGCAAATACTAAATCCTTGTTTTGTTGAAGGCCTTGCTTTGCAATGGGGCTCTGAGGGCAAAGAGAAAGAAGTCACCAAGAGCTGGCAGCCTTTGGCTCTCTCTCCTCCCCATTGCACCCTTTGGCTCCCTCTTCCAAAGTCCACCCTTCCCTTGAGGCTGACATTCTCCCCTCAAAGCTTCCCCTTTGAGCCCTAAACCAGGCAGGTCTTTGGGGAAGGGGCCGGTGGGGTTGCAAGTGCAAAAAGGCAGGGCTGCGGCATTGCTTACCGAGCGTGCGCCTTCCTTCGGTGCCATGCAATGCCACTTCCCAATGCCCGCCCCTTTCTCTCTCTCTCTCTCCTCCTCTTCCTCCTCCCGGGGAGGCTGGGCTTGGCCAGGCGGAGAAGCCTGCCATTGGCTGCCGCGGGAGGGTCAGGGAGGAAAGGCGCCTCGGATCATGGTCTGGGCCGGCGGAGGGAGGCTCTGGGCCGCCGCTGGGCTCGCTGTGGGGCTGAGATCCGGTAAGGGAGGCGCAGGAGAGGCAGCAGGGGGACAGGGGAGCCTTTGTGGGGACTCTCTCGTGGCTTTGGTCTGTCGTCCACGCTGGAGGGCTCAGCGTGGGCCTGGGTTGCAAGGCTCCCTGCTTACATAAGACTGGCTCAGGCCAAAGGGCAACCTTGTCTGATATGCCTTCCTCCAGTGGACAGAGCGGGACCTGCAAAAGAGGGCATTGCAGTTGTGACATGAGGAAATGCCCTCTTCTGCACAACCATTAAAGACACAGGAGCTTGCAGTTTGCGCCCCCTGGTAGTTGGCACACTCCTTTACTAGAAGGTAAAGGTTTCTCCTGATGTTAAGTCCAGTGGTGACCGACTCTGGGGGTTGGTGCTCATCTCCATTTCTAAGCCGAAGAGCCGGCGTTGTCCATAGACACCTCCAGGTCATGTGGCCACTGGCATGACTGCATAGAGCGCTGTTACCTTCCCTATTGATCTACTCACATTAGCATGTTTTCAAACTGCTAGGTTAGCAGGAGCTAGGCCTAACAGCATTGCGTTATCCATAGACATCTCCAGGTCATGTGGCCACTGGCATGATTGCATGGAGCGCCGTTACCTTCCCACCAGAGCGGTACCTATTGATCTACTCACGTTTGCATGTTTTCAAACTGCTAGGTTGGCAGGAGCTAGGCCTAACAGCGTTGCGTTGTCCATAGACATCTCCAGGTCATGTGGCCAGCATGATTGCATGGAGCACCGTTACCTTCCCACCAGAGCAGTACCTATTGATCTACTCACATTTGCATGTTTTCGAACTGCTAGGTTGGCAGGAGCTAGGGCTAACAGCGGGCTCTCATTCCGCTCCCAGGATTTGAACCTGGGACCTTTCGGTCCGTAAGTTCAGCAGCTCAGCACTTTAACACACTGCACCACAGGGACTCCTTTACTAGTGGTGGGAATATTAGATAATAATAATAATAATAGACTCTGGCAGAAACCAGTGCAGGTGGTCCCAATGGTGATGGGCACACTGAGTGCCGTGCCAAAAGATCTCAGCCGGCATTTGGAAACAATAGGCATTGACAAAATTACAATCTGCCAACTGCAAAAGGTCACCCTACTGGGATCTGCACGCATCATCTGAAAATAAATCACACAGTCCAAGACACTTGGGAAGTGTTCGACTTGTGATTTTGTGATACGAAATCCAGTATATCTATCTTGTTTGCTGTGTCAGACTATGTCGTCGTGTCAATAGTAATAATAGGTAGGCCCTTTGGTCTGATTCAGTCTTATATAAGCAATGCTTAAAGCCAGGCATGGGCAAGCTTGGGCTCTCTGGGTGTTTTGGACTTCCTAACAGATAGGGAACTACAATTCCCAGGATTCCATAACATTGAGCTATGGCAGTTCAAGTGTTGTCAAACCACGTTCATTATACAATGTAGATGCACTCCTAGGCTCCTTCCACACAGCTGAAGAAAGTCCCACAGTATTGGCTTTGAACTAGGATATATGGCAGTGTGGACTCAGATAACCCATTTCAAAGCAGATCTTGTGGGATTTTCTGCCTTGATATTCTGTGTGGAAGGGCTGGGCTTGGCGCCATGTGAGCCTCTCCGAGTCCCCATTGGGGAGATAGAGATGGCAAACAAAAATAACGTTATTATTGTTGTTGTTATTATCACAACGACATTGTATGACACAGCAAACAAGATAGATATGCTGGATTTCATATCACAAAATCACTGGCTGGAATCACTGGGTTGCTGTGAGTTTTCTAGGTTGTATGGCCATGTTCCAGAAGCATTCTTTCACCTGCATCAATGGCAGGCATCCTCAGAGGTTGTGAGGTCTGTTGGAAACTAGGCAAGTGGGGTTTGTATATCTGTGGAATAATGTCCAGGGTGGGAGACATCAGAAGAGTTGCCAAGACGAAGCCATGAGAGGAAAGACAAAGATCTACCCAGAGAAAAAGTGTTCTTACCAGACATCAAGGGAACCACTGACCACATAGGGAAGCGGATGAAGAAACACAACCTACACACTATCTACAGACCCACTAAGAAAATCCAACAAATGCTACGTTCAGCAAAGGACAAGAGGGATCCTCTCTCCTCTGCAGGAGTCTAATGTATAGCTGTGGACAAGTCTGCATAGGGTCCACCAAACGCAGCATTGTCCAAACACGAATCAAGGACATGAAAGGCACTGCAGACTAACTCAACCAGAGAAGTCAGCCATAGCAGAGCACCCGGACACGGCATATTATTTGAGAACACAGAAATACTGGACCATGTCAGATGACACGTAAAATCCACAAGCATGTGGACAATTTCAACAGAAAGGAGAAAACGGTGAAAATGAACAAAATCTGGCTCTCAATATTAAAAACTCTAAAATCAGGATAGTAAATAAAGAACAACACACTGAAAACAGGGGAATTCCAGACAAGAAACAATCAGGGTCATCTAACACCTCCCTAAAAAGGATTCCCCCAAGCAGGAAGCAGCCAGGCTTTGAAGCTGCAAAGACATTCAATGCTAATCAAGGTGGCCAGTTGCAATATTCACACTTGCCTCAAACAGACAAGAGTTCTTTCTTCCACCCTTGAACATCATTCCACAGATATATAAACCTCACTTGCCTAGTTTCCAACAGACCTCACAACCTCTGAGGATGCCTGCCATAGATGCAGGTGAAACGTCAGGAGAGAATGCTTCTGGAACATGTCCATACAGCTCGGAAAACTCACAACAATTTACATTAATTCTGTAATGTAGACGCATCCTTGGAGTTTGGACCTTTCAGCAGAGATTAAGTGGGCATCTTTTATGGGTTTTGGGTGGCAAGATGTTGGACCAAATGGTTGGACTAGATGGTCTTCGTGGCCCCTTTCCAATTCTAATATTTTTTTATTCTCAGACTTCCTTTATTTTTTATGCTGAAACAGGCTTTGTTGTTGTTGACACACACACAAAAAAGCTGGTAGAACAAGAGAAGGGAGCCTTAGGCCAGGTGACTTTTGCGTCTACAAAACAGGTTGCTCCGCTTGGAGACTGGAAAGGAGGAAACCTCTTAGGAGCGACAGAAACCTCAGAGAAGTGTCAATTTGGCAGGTTTTGGGGGACTAAATTGAGAGCGATTTTCAAAGCCTGGCTTAACTTAAGGCTTCGGAGCGTGGCGTTGGTCCTGGGGCTGTCGACGCGAGTGCAACTTGTTGGATCGCTCTGACAAACTCCCTGATCTTTGCCTTCCTTTTTGCTCTCGTAGTTGCTGCCTTCTCTTGCCTGTCTCCTGAGTCTGTCTACACCTGCTCTGTAGCGGCTTAACTGCCACACAGGTGAGGAGAAGAGGTCCTTTGGGGAGAAGGGGGTTATGGAATAACTGGGGTGTGTCTATAGAAATAATATGGTTTGACCCCTTTTACTGTTAGGTCTCAATGCTACAGGACACTGAGAGTTGTAGTTTGACAGGATCTATTGGAAATAGCCATCTCCCAAGCCTTTCACTATTTATTTGTTAATGTATATATTTGCTAACCTGTATTCTATGTGTATATTTATTTGCCAGTTTGACTGTACCTCTTTGGTGTGGGAGGGGTTACAGACATGTGATTGTACTGAGCATGTTAAGACTCAGGACTCCATTTTGTATTCAGTCTGCTTTACACCTCAGTGGAGGTGGATTCCTGTTTGCATCAGACCTCAGTGGAAGTGGATGCATTTTGCTATTAGGACTTCAGTAGAGAAGTATGACTTATGGACTTCAGTGAATAAAACTATACCTAAAAACTATGGACTATTGATTAAGAATGATAACCTGTGTATTCAACACATAGAGAGAACTATATCCTATCTAAGTTTATCAAAGTTTTACTTCGCAATTTATACTGTGCACTTTGTTGATCTACTATTACAGCCTCACTGTTTTTAATTCTATGTTTTAATAAGTGTTTTTAATTTTCTGGTTACTACTGGTGCATGTTATTGTCTGTTGATATATTGTATATTGTAATTGTTTTTGTATCTGATATTTCTGTTAGCCGCCCTGAATCCCCTTCAGGGGAGATGGAGGCAGGATACAAATAAACTTATTATTATTATTATTATTATTATTATTATTATTATTATTATTATTATTATTTTATTGTATGACACAGCAAACAAGATAGGTATGCTGGATTTCATATCACAAAATCACAAGCCAAACACTTCCCAAGTGTCTAGGACTGTGTGATGTATTTTCGGATGATGCGTGCAGATCCCAGTAGGGTGGTCTTTTGCAGTTGGCAGATCGTAATTTTGTCAATGTCTATTGTTTCCAAATGCCGGCTGAGAACTTTTGGCACGGCACCCAATGTGCCGATCACCACCAGGACCACCTGCACTATTATTATTATTATCCTATCTATAACTGAACTTAAATAAGAAATGTGCCTGTATGGTGAATTAATACAAGATGTTTGTGAGTAAATGAAATATGGTATTTTTCAAAGAACATTTTGTTTTTTAATCTCTGAGTGCATTTTTTAAACTCAGAGTTTTCAAGGGAGTGTATGTATTTTGGACAAGTGCAATTTCTACTTCAAAGAAACACCCATCCTCTGCTAACCAAATATATTTTTGTAGTCTTTGGCAGTTCAAAGACATGGTTCTTCAGTTTAACAGCCAAGCTACCTGTGTGCCCTTACATGAATGCTTATGAATATCAGGTGTTCTAAAGGTTGACTTCAAACAAGGTCATGCTTTTCTTGACTAGTGGTTTTCAAAAGGTGTTTATGGAGATTCACATTTGCCAAACGGATATGACATTTTCCCTTTTCAATACAATCATGATTGGCATTTATTTCCAAAGAGATATGTGTCAAGGTACTGTGTCGGTGCAGTTATTTTCAATAGATCCTATTCTGCCAAAGTGTGCAGGTGCCTCACCAGACTACAAATCCCACAATTCCACAGCATTGAGGCCAGCAGTTATAATTGGGTTAAACTGCATTCATTTGAGATTTGACTCCTAAAAATTCTTCCTCCTCCACTTTGCTTCTTAGTCTGGACCTACACTGCCATATAATGCAGCTTGAATTACATTAAATAATAATAATAATAATAATTAATAATAATGTATTACATACCCACCTCTCCCTGCAGCTCGAGGTAGGATACATCATTAAAACAAGAAATAAAACACTATTATATGGTCAATGTAGACTCATATAATACAGTGTGAACTGCATTATATGGGTCTACACTGACCATATAATACAGCTCAATCAGCATTACATGGCAGTGTAGATCCAGCTGTAGTTCTTTTGACTGTTCAACTGTCATCCAGTCCTAGAATTCTCTCTAGAAGGATCAATCAGATCATAGACTTAGAATTCTCTTTTCATCTCCACCATCTTCTCCTCCATCTTCTCCCAGAAAGATCCAACCGACCATTGACCCAGAGCGTTGTGGACCCTTCCCCACTGACCCTAACTTCTCTTGTCTAAAACGTCTCTGGTTTTGCTTCTCTCCTGAAGGTTTCCCCTTTTTGCGGGCGCACTTTCTCCATACGGAGTTTGAGAGAAGGTCTTCCAAGCTGGTCGCTCAGGCCAACATGAAAGTGGAGCTCCTTCCCGCCTTGACGGACAACTACATGTACCTCCTCATCGACGAGGAGACCAAGGAGGCTGCCATCGTCGACCCGGTGCAACCCCAGAAGGTACCGTGAAATGAATCCAAATACAAAGCATTTACAATAAACTCTCGGGTAACATACAGGCTTTGGTCAATGCCAGATAAATGTCATTTCCAGTTGCTTGAGAGTTATTATTAAAAACAGGCTTAACAGGCTTAACTAATAATACACACCATACTATCAATACCATACCATAACCTCTGTATTGATTTGATAATAATAATGGGGCCGGGCTGTGACGCAGCTGGTTAGTAGCCAACTGCAATAAATCACTACTGACTGAGAGGTCATGGGATCGAAGCCCAGGTCAGATTGAACTCCCGACTGTTAATAGCCTAGCTTGCTGCCCACCTAAGCAGCTCAAAAAACAGTTGCGTTTGTTAAGTAGAAAATTCTAGGCACCACTTTATGCGGGGAGGCTAATTTAACTAATTTAAGACACCATAGGAGTCCCGGTGGCGAAGTGTGTTAAAGCACTGAGCTAGAGACCGAAAGGTCCCAGGTTCAAACCCCCAGGAGCGGCGGGAGCAGCCACTGTTAGCTCCAGCTCCTCCCAACCTAGCAGTTCGAAAACATGCCAATGTGAGTAGATCAATAGGTACCACTCCGACGGGAAGGTAACAGCGCTCCATGCAGTCATGCCAGTGGCCACATGACCTTGGAGGTGTCTACGGACAACGCCGGCTCTTCGGCTTAGAAATGGAGATGAACACCAACCCCCAGAGTCAGACATGACTGGACTTAACGTCAGGGGAAACCTTTACCTTTACCTTAAGACACCATAAAACTGCCAGCAGCATGTGGAAAGGAATGAGGAAGTACTGCCGTCAAGGACTCAGTGTCACAAGTGGACGATGAAGCGGCAGCTCCCCCTGTGGCCAGGAATTGAAGCCGGAAGCTGGAAAATGTTAAATCGCCTCTGTGTATGTACAGTATATGTTGTATGTCTAATGGTGTATGTCTAATGGCATTGAATGTTTGCCATGTACAGTAGAGTCTCACTTATCCAAGCCTCGCTTCTCCAAGCCTCTGGATTATCCAACGCATTTTTGTAGTCAGTGTTTTCAATACATCGTGATATTTTGGTGCTAAATTCGTAAATACAGTAATTACAACATAACATTACTGTGTATTGAACTACTTTTTCTGTCAAATTTGTTGTATAACATTATGTTTTGGTGCTTAATTTGTAAAATCATAACCTAATTTGATGTTTAATAGGCTTTTCCTTAATCCCTCCTTATTATCCAAGATATTAGCTTATCCAAGGTTCTGCCGGCCCGTTTAGCTTGGATAAGTGAGACTCTACTGTATGTGTGCAATGTAATCTGCCCCGAATCTCCTTTGGGATGAGAAGGGCAGAATATAAATACTGTATATAAATAATATAGATATACAGTGATTAAAAGCAGATTCAGACAAACGTACCGCTAACTTACTGTGATACTAATGGCTTAAACCTTTATTTTCAGGCAGGCTTTTAAAGAAAGACATTTTAAAGTGAGATTCAGGGGATGCTGAGTAGTGTTTACATCTTTTATTAGGTTTTTAATGATTTTAATGGCTTTCAGATTATTTTTCATACTCCTGTGTTTTTGTCTTATTGCAGTGTCTCTGTCTCTATGTACATTGCACATTGTTTTGTTTCTTTCTGAGTCTTTAAGAGAGACAAAGCGGATACAGAGAGACATAACTTGAAATAGATTCCTCGTCTCGCTCTTTCCATAGGTTCTGGACGCCGTCCGAAAGCATGGGGTGAAACTGACCACCGTCCTCACGACGCATCACCACTGGTAACCCTTTTAGCGATCAGATTTGAATAAATAATAAAAAGATAGATGCTTGGAGTATGTGCCCGATCCCATTCTCTGTGTTGTGGTGCCAAGAATAGGTTGCCCCAATCACTTTTGCTTCAAGACAAGAAACTCTCAGGTTGTGTTTTGGGGTAGTTTGACTCACCTGAATGTTTCGGCCCACTTTCACCCACTTGGCATAGTTTCCTGGCCAAGCTGGGAAATGTAGTTCTCCAAAATGAAAGGGGGGAAATAAATACCGTATATACTCGAAGATAAGCTGAGTTTTTCAGCCCTTATTTATGAGCTGAAAAAGCCTCTCCCAGCTTATAATTGGGTCAAGGTCAAGGTCGGCAACTGAACCTGCAGGCTATTGCTTGCAATATGTGATCTATTTCTTTCTTCTCCTCCCTTATCAGTGTGTTTTCTTTTGCAAAACCTCCCTCGCTCTTAATCAAGGGAATGTTTTGAAAAGAGAAACACTTGCAGGTCAGGAAGAAGAAAAATATATATTCATTAATCTTATGAAAGCATTTCCCCCAGAAATATTAGTTAAACTCTCCTGCAGATATACAGTAGAGTCTCACTTATCCAACATAAATGGGCCGGCAGAATGTTGGATAAGCGAATATATTGGATAATGAGGAATTAAGGAAAAGCCTATTAAACATCAAGTTGATTATGATTTTACAAATGAAGCACCAAAACATCATGTTAACACAAATTTGACAGAAAAAGTAGTTCAATACACAGTAATGCTATGTAGTAATTACTGTATTTACAAATTTAGCACCACAATATCACGATGTATTGAAAACATTGACTACAAAAATGCATTTGATAATCCAGAACGTTGGATAAGTGAATGTTGGATAAGTGAGACTCTACTGTATAGGCATTAACCCCTTGCAAGCATTTGCCATCTCTATGTATCTTTATATGTGTATCTATCTATATACATTAATTTTATATATGAATTTCCCCTCATATGTTTGCAGGTCTTTGCAAATCCTTTATACATATAGATCCATGTACCTGTGTATCTGTAGCCATACATATACATTATTTTTATATATGAATTTACTCTCATATGTTTGTAAGTCTCTGCAAATATCTATATAAATAGAGATATCTGGATAGATATGAATATATTATTACCTACCTATATATAGGGCTTGGAAATATTACAGGGGGAAAATGAACACACAAATATATATAGGCATACAGTAGAATCTCACTTATCCAAGCTAAACGGGCCGGCAGAATGTTGGATAAGTGAATATGTTGGATAATAAGGAGAGATTAAGGAAAAGCCTATTAAACATCAAATTAGGTTATGATTTTACAAATTAAGCACTAAAACATAATGTTATACAACAAATTTGACCAAAAAAATAGTTCAATACGCAGTAATGCTATGTGGTAATTACTGTATTTACAAATTTAGCACCAAAATATCATGGTATATTGAAAACATTGACTGCAAAAATGGCTTGGATAATCCAGAAACTTGGATAAGCGAGGCTTGGATAAGTGAGACTCTACTGTGTGTGTGTGTGTGTGTGTGTGTGTGTGTGTGTATATATATATATAGCTTGCAAATATTGTAGAGGAAATACATGTGCGCGCACACACACACAGAGGGGATTTGCAAGCGTTTCAGGGGGAAATGCATATGTGAAATTAGTATATAGAATTATAGATCTATATCTAGCTCTGCATTGTTTCTATAAGCATTGAATGTTTGCCTGTTACTATGTTGGAAGCCGGCCTGAGTCATGGGGAGATAGGATGAGATCCAAATGAAGTTTTTATTATTGTTATTATTTTATTGTATGACACAGCAAACAAGATAGATATGCTGGATTTCGTATCACAAAATCACAAGTCGAACACTTCCCAAGTGTCTAGGACTGTGTGATGTATTTTCGGATGATGCGTGCAGATCCCAGAAGGGTGGCCTTTTGATTATTATTGTTATTGTTGTTGTTGTTGTTGTTGTTATTATTATTATTATTAGCTTATTGTTACTATCGTATTGTTTTTGTTGCCCCTAATTTTATAGAGCTGGTTTATTGTTTTTCATTGAAATACGGTAAATATTCAAAAACATTTAACCTACTGATGCCTTGATTAATGAAATTTAATCGGTATCTATTTTTATTTTGAAATTTACTCGTAGCTGCTGCATTTCCCACCCTTGGCTTATACTCGGGTCAATAAGTTATCCCAGTTCTTTTGTGGTAAAATTAGGTGCCTCGGCTTATATTCGGGTCAGCTTATACTTGAGTATATACGGTATGCCAACACATCCTCTCAAGCTGTAGTTTCCAGTTTCTTTGCAAGACTCTGGGTGCATCCGCATTGTTGAGTGAACGGAGATGCCGTTCGTTGATAAGTTTCTTCCAAAGCAAAGCCCGGTTCGCTCAAGAAGGGCATTGTCGGGGAATGCTCTTGTGTGTCTGCGCAGCCCCCCAAGTCTGACGTTTTGACCTTCCAGGGACCACGCTGGTGGCAATGAGAAACTGGTAAAGATGGAGCCTGGGTTGCGAGTGTACGGGGGAGATAGCAGGGTTGGAGCCCTCACCCAGAAAGTCTCTCATCTTATGTCATTTCAGGTAAAGAACACACCAACAAAAGGGGATGGGAGGAGAACTCGTTGGGCCAAACGCTCTCCAAACCTGGGATCTCTCCGCTTGTGGAGAAGGGGTCCTTTTGCTGGGGGACGATAGGGTTTGCTTTGTGCCTCATGAGCATTAGAGTGGGCTGGAGCACTGCAGAAAGTAGCTCTTGAAAATGACTTTTAGGCCGCACGGATAGAGCCGTCATAGGGAGAAGAGACTAGGACAAGTTTGGAAAGGAGGAAGAGCAAGGCGTTCATGGCCGGAATCACTGAGTTTTCTGGGCTGTATTTATTATTTTATTTATTTATTTACATCACTTTTACCCCGCCCTTCTCACCCAGAGGGACTCAGGGCTGCTTACAACAGTCAGCAATTATATTGCCCAAAATGCATTTAATAAAACAATAACAGAATCCATAAACAATAAAACAGTACTGCATTAATTAAAACTCTAATTAAAATCTGTTAAACCATGAATTATCACATTTAAAATGCATATATAATTAAGTTCGTCCACTAACACCTTCGCGTGCGCCATGTATGGCCATGTTCCAGAAGCATTCTCTCCTGATGTTTCTCCGACATGTATGGCAGGCATTCTCAGAGGTTGTGACGTCTGTTGGAAACTAGATAAATGGGGTTTATATATCTGTGGAATGATGTCCAGGGTGAGAATGTCAGGAGAGAATGCTTCTGGAACACATCCACAGAGCCCGGAAAACTCACAGCAACCCAAAGAGCAAGTCCCTTGAGTCTATCTATGCATTGATCCACTGGATGGTTAAGTGCAGCACTGAGTATTTCCATGATGTCCCATGGACAGCCTTACCCATTGAAATCCCATGGACACATCGAATGGTTGAATACCTCCATGAAACACATGGACACCCTACCCATTGAAATCCCACGGAAAACACTTCCCATTGACCCATCGAATGATTGAATACCTCCATGAAACACATGGACACCCTACCCATTGAAATCGCATGGAAAACCCTTCCCATTGACCCATTGGATGGCTGAATACCCCCATGAAACACATGGACACCCTACCCATTGAAATCCCATAGAAAACCCTTCCGATTGACCCATCAGATGGTTGAATACCTCCATGAAACACATGGACACCCTACCCATTGAAATCCCATGGAAAACCCTTCCCATTGACTCATTGAATGGTTGAATACCTCCATGAAACACATCGACACCCTACCCATTGAAATCCCATGGAAAACCTTTCCCATTGACCCATCGAATGATTGAATACCTCCATGAAACACATGGACACCCTACACATTGATATCCCATGGAAAACCCTTCCCATTGACCCATCAAATGATTGAATACCTCCATGAAACACATAGACACCCTACCCATTGAAATCCCATGGAAAACCCTTCCCATTGACCCATCAAATGATTGAATACCTCCATGAAACACATAGACACCCTACCCATTGAAATCCCATGGAAAACCCTTCCCATTGACTCATTGAATGGTTGAATACCTCCATGAAACACATCGACACCCTACCCATTGAAATCCCATGGAAAACCTTTCCCATTGACCCATCGAATGATTGAATACCTCCATGAAACACATGGACACCCTACACATTGATATCCCATGGAAAACCCTTCCCATTGACTCATTGAATGGTTGAATACCTCCATGAAACACATGGACACCCTACCCATTGAAATCCCACGGAAAACCCTTCCCATTGACCCATCGAATGGTTGAATACCTCCATGAAACACATGGACAGCCCTACATTGGACGATCAAGGGCCTAGGAGTGAATCTATCCAGGTCAAAGACTGAGGTGGTTGACTAAACCATAGGGAGAAGCCACCTGTCAGCTTCACTGCTAAAGGACAGAATAGAACAGAGTTGTGAGTTTCCAGGGTGTTGTTTTTTCTCATTGCGTTTCTGTCTCCTTGAGTATTCACTACAAGCTGGGACTTGCTGTGTGTTCAAGAGCCCAGTCCTTCTTTCTCGTTAGAAGCTCCTTATCAATTATCCTGAATGTGTCCTCTCTCTCCTTCTTAGGTGGGCTCCTTGAACGTGAAATGCCTCGCCACCCCTTGCCACACTTCGGGGCACATCTGCTATTTTGTGACCAAGCCCAATAGCTCTGATCCTCCGGCCGTCTTCACGGGTGAGATTCGGGATGGAAAACTTAAAAAGCCCATTAAGTTGGAAATGACTTGGAGATGTAGTGGTTTACAAAAGGGAAATACTAACATGGTTTTTCTTTTCTGCCTCTGTCTCTCCGTTTAGGGGACACGCTCTTTGTGGCCGGCTGTGGGAAGTTCTTTGAAGGCACTCCGGAGGAAATGTACAAAGCTCTGATTGAGATCTTGGGCCGCCTTCCTCCTGAAACGGTAACCTTTATCCAGACAAAATTGGACCCGTTGGCCCAAAGTCCAAGTCGTAGTTCCCCATATATTTGGAATGTCCCTATCCAGGAACCTTTTGCTGTCTCCAAATTTACCATCATTATTTTGAGAGAGACTAAGAAGAAAAAGGCAGATATTTGAGCTTGCTGTGGAAGGTGAAACACGGAACATGAAGACCAACCTTCCTGATTTCTTATCTCTTAGATCCTCAAAATTATACATGGAGTTGTACTCCTTAATGCTACTACTACTACTACTACTACTACTACTACTACTACTAATAATAATAATAATAATATCCTAGAATAATATTCTAGAGTAATAATAAGAATCCTAGAGTTGGAAGAGACCCCTCAAAAGCCATCCATACTCTCCTTAATACAACAACAACAACAACTACTACTACTACTACTACTAATATCCTAGAATAATCATAATAATATCCTAGAGTAATAATAATAATAATAATAATAATAATAATAATAATAATAATAATGATAATAGATTCCTAGAGTTGGAAGGGGCACCCAAAGGCCATCTGGTTCAACCCCCTTCTGCCAGGCAGGAAGACACCATCCAAGCCCTCCCAACAGATGCCCATCCAGTCTCCATTTAAAGACCTCCAGAAAAGGAGACACCAACACAATCCAAGGCAATAGCGTCTTTCACTGTTGAGCAGTTTTCTCAGGAAGTGCTTCTTAATGTTTAAGTGGATTCTCTTTTCCTGGAGTTTGAGCCCATTGTTTTCCTCTTTCCCAGAAAGTCTACTGCGGCCACGAATACACCATCAACAACTTGAAGTTCGCTCGGCACGTGGAGCCCAACAACAGCGCCATCCAACACAAACTCTCCTGGGCGAAGGCAAGGAGGGGTGCTTTTTTTTGTGAGACAAGTGGGGTTGTCCCATATCTCCCCCTTTCCTCCATATTTCTTCGTATCTTCCATATGAGACCTCCTTTTAAGATGGGGATTCTGGGAGCTATAATCCGAAAAAAGGTTAGGGTTTGCAAATTCTGATCTTGTGCAACTGCTTCCTGATGTTAGTGGATGGAAATGGCTCCTCTTACGTTGGCACACTCAGGGCTAGCCAAAATATTAGCCTACCTGAAGAGCATCTATTATGATGATTACAGTTGTTGTTGCTGTTGTTGTTATTAGTTGAGTATCCCTTATCTTGTGGATTTTGTTGCAATCCAAACTGTTGCAAGCATTAAAACAGAACATAGTTTGAGCATCTTATCTGAAAAGCTTGGGAGCAAAAGTGTTCGGGATTTTGGATTTGTTTTTCTCCATTGGATTTTAGACTGTTTTACATATCTGAGTCCGAACACAACATTCATCCCTGTTGTGCTGAATACACCAGAATACATTTTTCATGCATCATGTGGAGGTAATGTTTGACACTATTTTTAATCATTTTTTGCACGAAGCCAAGGTTGTATATATGTTTGCGATGAACCCCATGAGACGGCTAGAGAGGAGCCAACAGAAGAATCAAACGTAGGATATAAGAAGTGTCATGGGGAAAATGTCCAAACCTCGTTTGTAACATAAAGCTTATATGAAGTTTTTTTTATCTTTAATGTATATTATATAATCTATATATTATAGGGAGAGGTCAACCCCCCTGTTTAAGCAGCTCCACTGGCTGCCGATTATATTCCGGGCCCAATTTAAGGTGCAGGTTATTACCTATAAAGCTCTAAACGGTTCAGGACCTGCCTATCTTCGTGACCGCGTCGTCCCCTATGAACCCACCTGGTCGCTGAGATCTTCTGGGGAGGCCCTCCTCTCGCTTCCGCCCTCCTCACAACTGCGTTTGGTGGGGACGAGAGAGAGGGCCTTCTCGGCCGTGGCTCCCCGACTCTGGAACTCCCTCCCCAGGGAGATTAGGTTGGCTTCCTCTCTACCTTCCTTCAGGAAACAACTGAAGACTTGGATGTTTCAGCAGGCCTTCGGAGATACAGTCATTAATTAATCAGCCCCAGAGGGTTTTTAATAATCTATCCTGTATTTATTACGGTCTTGCCTTTTATGTGTTTTTAATGTAATTTTTTATCCTGTATTGTTGTTTTAATTGATATATTGCATTACTGTTTTATCTGTGTTATATTGTGATTGTATTATGTTGTTTATATTTTGTCCTTGTGTTGTTTGGGCCTCTGCCCCATGTAAGCCGCCCCGAGTCCCCATGGGGAGATGGTGGCGGGGTATAAATAAAGTATTATTATTATTATTATTATTATTATTATTATTATTATTATTATTATATTGTATGAAAGTCTTAATGGGTGTTAAACTAATGAGAAATTGCTCAATGTTACTGGGTGCTGGCAACAGCAAATCTATTATGTTGTCTTTTTAAAATATAGTTTACAAAAGCTTCAGGAGATTCTCCCACAAACGCGTGAAAGAACCCTCAGAAGCAACCTGAAGAAGGGATTTTGATCCAGAAACGAGGATTGCAAAATACCCGGGAATCCTTGTTGTTCTACACTCCTTTATGTTTTACATTCCTCTATACGCATCTCCGAGACATTAACTTTCATGGGACAATGCTGAATTTATCTAAAGTGTGAACCACAATTTACAGAAGAAATTATCAGTTGTTTATTTCATTGACCATGCATTCCTAAGACTTTTATCTGCGTGGGACAATGCTGAAATTCAAAGTGTTGAACTCAGTCACTAAATATACTTACCTGTTACTGAAAAAACATACAAGCATGAAAATAATGTTTGATGTAATGTTTTAAACAGTCTTCATTTGTGCATTACTCATGTGCCTGTAACGATTATAATTAGTTTGTTACCTATGTTCTATTCTGTATATTAGTTAGTAATAGGACAACTGTATCTACACGTATGCATAGATTTCTGTGTAGTTTTGTGTTTGTGAGTCTTCTAAAGGGTTCATTTAACCTCCGGTTTGCCAGTAAGGCAACATTAAAAGTTTGGAAAGCTCTGGGATAAGGGATGCTCAACCTGTAGCGTTATTTTCGCCATGGCTCCCAGGGCAACGTGGGTTTCATTTGCCGACCTCCTTTTCCATCACTTCCACATAAACTAGCAATAGCCCCCTTTTATTTTGATTTCTTCTAGTGGGGGTTGTAGATAGCCACATTAACCCAAAATCATGACTTTTTCTGCTATCCAAGCACCTTAGACAATTTGATTTTTCTCCGCAGGCGAAATACGACAGTGGCGAACCAACCATCCCATCGACTATTGGAGAAGAGTTTGCCTACAATCCCTTTATGAGAGTCAGGTGAGTTGGGACACCAGAACTGGGCATTAAGGGTTTGTATCTCCAGCGGCTCCAAACAAACTCCTCTCCCCTTTTTCCAAACCAAACAGGGAGGCCTCGGTCCAGCAACACGCCAAGGAAGCCGACCCCGTCCGGACGATGGGAGCCATCCGCAGGGAGAAAGACGGCTTCAAAGTGCCCAAGGATTGAAGCCGGACCTGGTTTATCCCCCCTTCTGTTCCCTCCTTCCTCTGCTGTTTCTGGTTCAGTAATTCCCACCATTTCGTCTCCATGCCAGCTATTGAAAATGATATAATTTTCCTTGGAATTTGTCCGGTGTGTGGTCATATATTGTTATATTTTGGGGGCACAGCTGCACCGTTTTGGCATGAATCTTTGTCTTCCAAGTTTGTCCCGCAACACAAGGATAACCACTTTGTTTCTGGTTTTAACTGTCTAAGGCTGGATCTACGATGTCATATAATGCAGTTTGGATTATATGGGTGAGTATAGACCAGGTTTGGGCAAACTGCGGTTCTCTGGGTGTTTTGAACTCCAACTCCCATAACTCCTGGCCTCAGGCCCCTTCCTTTTCCCCCTCAGCCGCTTAAGTGACATGCATCCAACCTCCACTGAGGTGTAAAGCAGACTGACTACAAAATGGAGTTCTGAGTCTGAACATGCTCAGTACAATCACATGTCTATAACCTCTCCCATTAATATGCCTGATATTAATAATGTAGTGTACCTTGCATTGAACTACATTATATGGGTCTTTCCTGCATTATATGGCTTCCAAACTGCATTATATGGCATCGTCGATCCAGCTTTGGCTGCTTTTGACAGAAACCTAGGATTTGTCGTTTCGGGGAACTACAAATCCCAGAATCCCATGACAATTAATTTGGATCGAAGCACTATAATTGTACAAAACTGGGGAAAAACTCATAGGAAAAAGATCTATTAGCTTTGAAATAATTTTTTTGATTTGCAGCTTTGGGACGCTCAGTTGTGCCGAATCGTCTCCTTTTTCTTTATAGTTTCCCCTATTCAAGGGCTTTGGAAAATATCCCTTTAGAGAAAGCCATTGGGCATGAATTGTGTGAGAAAGCAGGCGTCTAAGATTGTTGCTGGGTCCATTGGCCTCCTTACTTCGACCAGTTTCACCTTAAAAACCTTCTTTGAAATAGCCCAAATTTCACTTGCATTGGATGCTGTCAGAACTAGAAATCCCAGCCTTTCCTGCTCTGAATAGAGTAAAGCCACCATTGTCGACAATGTGTTTGGGCATGGAGAGAGGGAAGTTTATTTCAAACTTTTCCAACTTAAAGGACCCAGTTCTGAAAGGAAAATTTAGTTTTTGAAGAACGACTGGCATTTGGAACAAAGAGTGTTTGGGTTGCTGTGAGTTCTCCAGGCTGTATAGGCATGTTCCAGAAGCATTTTCTCCTGACGTTTTGCCCACATCTATAGCAGGCATCCTCAGAGATTGTGAAGTTTGTTGGAAACTAGGCAAGTGGGGTTTATATACCCGTGGAATAATGTCCAGGGTGGGAGAAAGAACTCTTGTCTGTGTGAGGCAAGTGTGAATGTTACCATTGGCCACTTTGAATAGCATTTAATAGCTTTGCAGCTTCAAAGCTAGGCTGCTCCCTGCCTAATACCTCCCAAAAAAGGATTCATCCAAGCAGGAAGCAGCCAGGCTTTGAAGCTGTAAGACCATTTAATGCTAATCAAGGTGGCCATTGGCAACATTCACACTTGCCTCCAACAGACAAGAGTTCTTTTCCCCACCCTGGACCTTCCACAGATAAATAAACCCCACTTGCCTAGTTTCCAACAGACTTCACAACCTCCGAGGATGCCTGCCATGGATGTGGGTGAAACGCCAGGAGAGAATGCTTCTAGAACATGGCCATACAGCGCAGAAAACTCACAGCAAGCCAGTGATTCCAGCCATGAAAGCCTTCGACAACACAAAGTGTGTTTGTCTTCGTGGGGAAACGAAATTTCTTAATGTAATGGAGCAGGGATAATGAGGGCAGGCTCAGGATTACTACATTTCATCCCTTAAGTTTGGGAGAACTTATTTTTTTGGGGAGTCCCTAAAAAGTCACTTAGATATGGGGGAAAAACCCCAGCCACTTGCCCAGCTTGTGCGCCTTCCCCTCTTGATCCCGCTAATGTGTGTCTGTACATATAAATATAGATAATATATATAAATATATATTCCTATAAAAGGGGCGAGCTTCCAGGATTTTCAATGCACCATGTCTTCCTTGGAGATTGGAGAATGGGAAATGTTGATATAGAGAATCCTTACTAAGGATTGACTTGGAAAAGCACCATGGCTTCAGCCTAAGTGGTCAGGAACAGCATGGCAATCACTTCTCTTTGAATGAGTTTTGCCTTCTCTAATCCGGACACGTCTACACTGTGGAATTGATCCAGTTTGATCCCGCTTCAACTGCCAGGGCTCAATGCTGTGGAATCCTGGGATTTGTTGTTTTTGGGGAGGCACTGGTTCTCTTTGGGGCAATGAACGTCCTTGCAAAACAGGAACTCCCAAGATTCCGTGGCGTTGAGCCATGTCGCTTAAAGCGGTATCAAACTGCATCGATTCTACAGTTTAGATGCACCCGTTGGCTGTCTTCCCATCCACCTCGCCATCTGGAATCCCCTAATTTGGGGCCCGTCCTTCAAACAGGTGCCTGTGCCCTGTTAATAAAGATCAATTGCACTACTACATTGTGTGTGTGTTTGTGTATTTCTCTGTTATTTCCTGGAATCTAAGCTTTCCCACTGAGTGTGCATGTTGTCGAGCCACGGCACAACCCGCAAAAGATGAATAGTTCATCAGCAGGGCCGGCCCTAGGTAATTTTTAAATGTAAGCAGACAGTATTTTGGTGTCTCCCCCAAAACCAATCACTGAAAAATAAAAGGTAGAAAGTAGAGGTGAATAGAATAGATAAAAGCATTACCTTACAAACCAGAAGTTTATTTACATCATTATGTATCCCAACCCCTGCATCCTGGTTCAGCGCTGATGCATATAACTACGTTATATGAGTCTATGCTGCAGTTTCAAATCGCATTATATGGCAACATAGATGGGGCCCCAGTCTTTCTAGCAGGTTCAGGCCTTCTCCTTTAACATCTTGTAAATAAGAGCCGATATCCCAGGTGGCTTTGGCTTTGGCTTTGCACTTTCCCAGCTGTGAGGGCGTTGCTTGAGCTCAGGTGGTTTATAAGTCAACTGCTTGACTTGGCAGGAAGAGGAACAAGGAAGTGAGAAAGAGCCTTATTCCATACACAATCACATGAAAAACAGCCAGAGAGGTGCTGCCAGGTAAAGAGTTCATTAACTTTTACATTGTTCCTTATTGCAAAGTAGCTGATCTTTGGGGTCTGTTGCCTCTAAGGAAGCCACTTCCTCATTCCTTCCTTTTTCTGTAGGAAAAAAGTAACCTCACCCTCTGCTCTGTCTTGTTTGCTGTAGCCTTGCTAAGAGTGTATTATTATAATACACTTTAAAACCTAAAAACATGCTGAAGTCTGTGTTAAGAAGGGTTTTGGGGTACTGAAAATGTGGGTGGCTCAAGATATTTTGCTGCCTGAAGGCAATGACACAATGGCAGATCCTCTCTCTGCATTTATTTATTTTATTTTTATTTATTACAATACTTCTATCCCTCCCTTTTCACCCATAGGGGACTCAGGGCTTTATTTCATAAATAAAGGTGAGCAACTGGTGGCGCAATGGGTTAAACTCTTGTGCCGGCAAGACTGCTGACTGAAAGATTGACGGTTCGAATCTGGGGAGCGGGGTGAGCTCCTGTCTGTCAGCTTCAACTTCCCTTATAAGGACATGAGATAAGCCTCCCATGGGATGGTAAAATATCCGGGCGCCCCCGTGGGCAATGTCCTTGCAAACAGCCAATTCTCTCACATCAGAAGCGACTTGCAGTTTCTCAAGTTGCTCCTGACACATAAAAATACATAAAGGTTGACCATAGTTGCACCTTTCAAAACTGTTTTGGGGTTTCATAATTCTGCAAGGCTCCAGACTAAGTTGACCCGATATTATCCTCGCCTTGCCCTGTATTTTCCTAAGCATAAGGTAAAGGTTTTCCCCTGACGTTAAGTCCAGTCATGTCTGACTCTGGGGGTTGGTGCTCATCTCCATTTCTCAGCCGAAGAGCTGGCGCTGTCCGTAGACACCTCCAAGGTCATGTGGCTGGCATGACTGCATGGAGCGTTGTTACCTTCCCGCCAGAGCGGTACCTATTGATCTACTCACATTGGCATGTTTTCGAACTGCTAGGTTGGCAGGAGCTGGAGCTAACGGCGGCCGCTCCCGCCGCTCCCGGGGCTTGAACCTGGGACCTTTCGGTCTGCAGCTCAGGGCTTTAACGCACTTTGCCACCGGGGCAAAGTGGCTTCCTAAGCATGCCAGATACATATTTATCTTGGGAACTGGAAAAAGGAACTCTTAGAGTTAATAGGTCCAATTGGAAGGAAATTGGGCCACTTTTGAGTCTGAAATCAGACCCAAAATGAGCATCTAGAAAATGGGTGGAGGCAAAATGAATGGGATGCATTTGGGTTACAAATGGTACCAGAAGGCAAACTCTTCACAGATAACAGAAATATTCATACCCAATAAGCTTTGTTAATGAAGAAAGGCAGATGCTGTATAACAAGAACAGACTCCTGTAGATAAACGGTTCATTTTAGAAAGGTTTGTTTCTGTTAAGTGTCCCAATCTCTAGTCTGGACTTTTGGATCCAAAGGTTTTGAACTGTATCAACCCAAGCACCTGCCTTTTTATATAATACCAAAATATTGGTTTTTAGTATGGTCTTAGGACACATTCTCTTGAAAGCAGAATATGCATTGCACTCACAGTGAGGAGCAATGGACAATTTAGAAAAACAAAAGAAAGTTTGCTGACAGAGGCTAGGATGGCTTTGCTTTTATGGTTACCGTATTGGCATTTCACTTTGATCCCATGCCACCTTATGGCATGCCTATACCTTGAATATTGTACTCATTGAGTACAATAAAAATGTAACCCAGGAAAGGTATTCGTCCATCGGTTTGTTGCATGAAGACTCCTTGATGGATCTGGACCAAACTTGGCACACAGACCCTTTATTACCCAACTTATGTATCACCTCTTTCCTCGATTTGCAGCTACAATTGTTTGGGAGAGCGCAAAGGGAGGGAAAATGAGCGAATCAGGCAAGGAGTTTGGTCAAGAGCTCACAGACCAGATCAATGACATTCTGAGCCGACTGCAGAGCAAGGAGCTGTTTCAGTCCACCTGGGACATTGTGGCCTTTGTCGTCTTCTTCACTTTCATTGGTGAGTCAGGATGGAAGGCAATTTGAGGGGTCCTGGCTTCTAGGATTTTCACGCAAACATGCTTTGCTTGCCATTTCAATAGATTTGCAGAGAGTCACGTTGTTTGGAGGCAGAAATAACCATCATAGTTTGAAAAGAAGAAACCAAAAGAATTAAACTGAGGAACAAAACCATTGGGGTCAGGCTGTGGTGCAGTTGGTCAGTAGCCAGCTGCAATTAATCACTACTGATTTAGAGGTCATGAGTTCGAAGCCGGTTGGATTGAGTGACTGACAATTAGTCAGCTGTTTAGCTGTTTACTTAAGCAACCCGAAAGACAGTTGCATCTGTCAAGTAGGAAATTTAGGGACCGCTTATGGGAAGGCTAATTTAACTAATTTACGTCACCATAAAAATGTCCAGCAGTGTGCGTGCCAGAAGATGAGGAAGTACTCCATCAAGGACTCAGCATCACAGTGGATGATGAAACAGCAGCTCCCCCTCTGTGGCCGGAATCAACAATACCCTCATAGCCAGAAGCTGGACATGTTAAATAGCCTGGGTCTCCGTGTGTCATATGTCTATGGCATTGAATGCTTGCCATGTATATGTACATTGTGATCCACCCTGAGTCCCTTTCGGGGTGAGAAGGGCGGAATATAAATAGTGTGAATAAATAAATAAATAGTATTGAAGCAGCCTTGCTGATACTAAGCAGATTCTGGATTTAGTCAGTGGCTCGATGGCCAAATACTAGATATGCGTAACATTGAAGAAATGTAATTACACTTCAAGGAAAAGGAAGAAAGCAGGTTGGCTGTGGCTAAGTGAAGGATCGGCAGCTGCTAGGTGAAGTGGCCCGCTGTGATGTCACTGGGAAAGAAAGAGGGTGAAGTAGCTTGTAAGACAAAATAGAAACTTCTTCTAGTAGGGCTTAATGCCCTCAAAAACTGATGCCCTTATTTGACTCTCTCCGCCAGGCGTGGTCCTCCTGATGGCTCTTCTGGTCCTTATCCGCTGTTTCTGCTGCTGCTGTGATTGCGACTCACCTAGATCATACAACAAGGTAAAAACCTTTTGAGATCCTGTAGCAAAAGCTTAGCATGCTGGAAGTAGCAAATTGTGCACAAACACAGGTCAATTGTGTAATATAGTCTTGCAAAGGAGGCGGATATGTTCTGCGCAGCTTTGTGCAGGAAGGTGCTATTGAAGCTCTTTCTTTTTGAGGTCAGGTAACTGTCACGAAATTCTGAAATGTTGAACGCACAACTTCAGGCAAATAGACACTATATATTAAGGTAGGATTCAATCAGAAGGAACCTCTGCATCTCTTGTTCATTTTTTCCAGGCGTTGCTAGACTCCAGGTAGTGTCTAGCCAGTGTCTAGTGCCAATGAGAATTGTAGTCCCTCAACATCTGATAAGCCATAGGTTCTGATAGGTTTGTGTCTGCCTAAAGCAGTTTAATAGTCACATACATTCCCTGAAGTTGTAAATAAATGTTTTTATGTATGCAGGTTCCCAGGGGAAAAGTCGGCATCGATAACAAGGGCATGGAGCCTTAGCCCTGCTGGAACAGGTCACTTCTGCACACAATCAAATGCCTTTGCTTTAATGGTTTTTCCCCCCTGTAAATTGTATCCCGCCAAAGAGGGAACATTGGTTCAAATTGTGATCCTTTCTAACCTTTACTTACAAACAGGGAAGCAGCACCGCACTCAGGTCTTCATCCATTAGCTGATCGTCAAATGCTTCTGAGATCTGATGTTGTAAAAACTGTGAAGCTCAACGTTTTTTGTTTCTTGCGACAGAAAGAGTTCAGTCTTGGTTTTCCCCTTCTGTAACCATGCCCCCCATTGAAAAGATATGGTTATGCCCTTATAAAATAGTGTATTTTATTTTAGGCTGCTATGACCAATTCTGATTTGCCTGGATCTCATCGTATTTGTGAATCTTTGTTTCTGAAGGTAATGATTTGAATAAAGTCAAAGATACAGCATCCATAAGTTGCCTTTAAATGTTCAATAGACACAATGGGGCAAGGAGGAAAGAATTAAGAGATACACTGGGTTGAAATGACAAGAAGGAAGATTCCACCTGAATATTAGGAAGAACTTGACGATAAGAACTGTTCAACAGTGGAACTCCCTACCTCAGTCCAGTGGAAGTTCCAATGCTTTGATTGTGTCTAGCTCTAGGATCCAATGGAAGTCTTTAAACAAGAGGCTGGATGGCCATCTGTTGGGAAGGCTTTGATGGTGCCCTCCTGCCTAGCCGAAGGGGGTGGTGGACTGGATGGCCTTTGTGGGACCCTTTTCAACTATAGGAATCTAGGATTCTATGAATGTTCAAAATGGGAACATTCAAGATGGAATGGAAGGTGGTACAGTCTCGATCTCTGCAGGTTTTGAAACAAAAGCTGGATGACCATCTGCTGAAAAGGCTTTGATTTGTGTTTTTCCTGCCTGGCGGAAAAGGGTTAGACTGGATGGCCCTTGGGCTCTCTTCCAACTCTATGATTCTATGTAGACAAACATATTTTTGCTCATTGCAACAGTGTAGGAAGTCATCTTCAATTTCATTTTGGCACTGAATTTGAATCAGATGTCTCAACTAACTTATCTTGAGTTTAAATCATCCTGTGTCAACACTCAAGGGGAATCACTTTCAAAGAAGGCCAAAAACGGACATCCATCCATCACAATATTCAGGGAACTTTTATTTCACAATATATTCATTATTTTCACAAATGTAGCAGCAATCAATTGACCACTTCTGTCACTCAGACAGCATTTTTTGCCTTGTGGCAGATGGGCCTAGAAAGGGATTGCCGGAAGACCTGATAATGAAACGGTGCCTCCACTTTAGGCCCTCCAGATGTTTGGAACTCCAACTCCCAGAAGCCCTTGCCAGCTTGTCTGACGGCCAGGAATTCTGGGAGCCGAAGTCCAAAAGACATCTGGAGGGCCACAAGTTTGACATCACTGCGTCTATTTAACAAAAGCAGGTTTAACCCACTGTCAAAAGGAAATCGTTCCCTGTGCCTCTGAGGTCCAGTTGTGTAAATGAACAGAAACATTTGTGCAAAAGAAGGGGTGCAGACGCCAAACCCAAAATGGAAATTCATATGGGAGGGTTCTGAGTTAATGCTATGGCTCCAATTGGTCCCGCTTCTCCTCCAAAGGGACAGGGAATAGGCAAAGATAGGAGAAGTCTGAGCCTCCTTCCACAGTCATTCTCACAAATGGGACTGTTTGAAAGGCTTAGTGTCACCCCTAGCCTCATTGCCCATGGGAAGAAATGTCTTGTGCCCCTAAAGTGCTAATAAATAATGACATATATACGACGCACAAGGAGGCCAACACCCAGGAGTGGAGGGATCCCACAATACACAGCTTATACAACAACAACTTCCTCCCCAGAAGAGAGAGATTGGAATGGAAACTATAATTTGGACCACGTCTGAAAAAAGGATTAGTACAACTTGTAGTTCCAGAAGCCAGAAAATACAGAGATCTAGAAAAGAAGAACAGAATTCGATCAGAAGCAGAACTAAGGTCATTCATTTGGAATCCTCTACGGAGACTTTTTAGCAAGCTGGTCTCTCTTTTCTGTGGTTCTCCGCTGGTTTGGGCTTTTAGCTCCCAGAGGCCTAGCCAGATTGCTCAATGATCAGGAATTCTGGGAATTCAAGGCCCAAACAGCTGAAGGACTACAGGACAAAAAGGCTTCCTTCACAGAGAGAGGAATGGCAAAGCCTAATCTTGCCTTGTTTGTGTACCTCTGCAACGTTCATTCAAAAGTATTTACTGTAGGTGCAGAAAATTCAACCAATGTGCTTCTAAATACCTAATATTACCTTATTATTATTATTATTATTATTATTATTATTACAATACACTTTAAAACCTAAAAACATACAAACATTAAAATTAAATTAAAGTTATTATTTATTTATTTATTTATTTATTTGCTACATTTATATGCCACCCTCCTCACCCCGAAGGGGACTCAGAGCGGCTTACAAATTAAATTTACATACAATAATATATTATCAGCATAGCACAATACTGGCAATAAATTACTATATTGTACTTTATCAATATATGGTAATATTAGTAATATTACATGTAAAATATAATATATAATTAATATATATAAATGTTAATATTATTGAACAGTTAAAGATTTTAAAACCAATTAAAAACCCATTTGGAGCAAAAACCTCAGCATCTCCTGAAGCTGTTGCAACAGGGGAGTTGTCCACTCCCATGTTAATGCCATCCAAGTCAATGTATTGAGGGAAGCTGTTTGTGGGCTTCTCATGGGCAACTGGATTAAACAGGACCTTTACATCATCAGCAGCAGGAGTAAGGTAAATAAACCTAGAGTTTATGAAACTCTAGGTCTATTTACCTTACTCATAGTCACCTTTTAGCAATAAATATAAAACCCAAACATACGTACCTTCCTCAAATTTTTCATTATCATCTTGGCAAGTCAATAACACTTTCAATAGCACCGCCTCCCCCCCCCCAAACATTTATTTTATGCCAAAACACCTTTTTCCCACCTCACCTTGTCCTTTAGCTGCTGACAGAGCTGCAATGATACCGTGAAGAAAACGAGGGCATCGTTTAACCAAGGTACGACACACTCCACCTTATGAACATGGCTGACTTCATATCTTTGGTTGTTGTATTCACTGGAGAAAGAAATGAGGTGGATATTTTGATAATGTTGTTGTTCTTGTTGGGTCAATTATACCCTGAAACAAGACTAACATTTGAGACACCCAAATGCGTATTAACCATTATTATTATCAACACAACGACGTTGTATGGCACAGCAAACAAGATAGATATGCTGGATTTCGTTTCGCAAAACCACAAGTCGAACACTTCCCAAGTGTCTAGGACTGTGTGATGTATTTTCTGATGATGTGTGCAGATCCCAGTAGGGTGGCCTTTTGCAGTTGGCAGATGGTGATTTTGTCAATGTCTATTGTTTCCAAATGCCGGCTGAGATCTTTTGGCACAGCACCCAGTGTGCCCATCACCACCGGGACCACCTGTACTGGTTTCTGCCAGAGTCTTTGAAGTTCAATCTTGAGGTCCTGATAGCGGCTGAGTTTTTCCTGTTGTTTTTCATCTATGCGACTGTCACCTGGGATGGCAACATCAATGATCCAAACCTTGTTCTTTTCCACAACTGTGATGTCCGGTGTGTTGTGTTCCAGAACTTTGTCAGTCTGGATTCGGAAGTCCCACAGTATCTTTGCGTGCTCATTTTCCAATACTTTTGCAGGTTTGTGATCCCACCAGTTCTTTGCTGCTGGGAGGTGGTACTTGAGGCATAAGTTCCAATGAATCATTTGGGCCACATAGTTGTGCCTCTGTTTGTAGTCTGTCTGTGCGATTTTCTTACAGCAGCTGAGGATATGATCAATGGTTTCGTCGGTTTCCTTGCACAGTCTGCATTTTGGGTCATCAGCTGATTTTTCAATCTTGGCCTTAATTGCATTTGTTCTGACGGCTTGCTCCTGGGCTGCAAGGATCAGGCCTTCTGTCTCCTTCTTCAGGGTCCCATTCGTGAGCCAGAGCCAGGTCTTCTCCTTATCAGCTTTTCCTTCAATTTTATCAAGGAACTTTCCGTGCAATGTTTTGTTGTGCCAGCTGTCAGCTCTAGTTTGTAGTGCGGTTTTCTTGTACTGGTTTTTTGTCTGCTGTGTTTTGAGGAGTTTCTGATTTTTGACTTCAATCAAAGCAGGTTCTTCACTTTGCTTGACATATTCTGCCAGGGCATGTTCTTCTTCTTTGACTGCTTGTTTTACTTGTAAGAGTCCTCTGCCCCCTGATCTTCTAGGCAGATACAGCCGGTCAACATCACTGCGAGGGTGCAGTGAATGATGAATGGTCATGAGTTTTCTTGTTTTTCTGTCCAAATTGTCCAGTTCCACCTGTGTCCAATTTATAATGCCAGCAGTATATCTTATGACAGGTATGGCCCAGGTGTTTATGGCCTTGATGGTGTTGCCTCCATTGAGCTTGCTTTTGAGAATTTTTCTGACCCTTTGTGTGTATTCTTTGCTGACCACAGTTTTCACATGTTCATGCTTGATGTTGTCCAGCTGTAATATGCCCAGATATTTATAGGCCTCTGGCTGGTGACACCTTATTGTTTGGCCATTGGGCATATTTATGCCCTCGCTTTCAATGATTTTTCCCTTCTTCAATGCCACTGTCGAACATTTGTCCAAACCAAACTCCATGTTGATATCAGTGCTAAAAATTCGGACAGTGTTGGTCAGAGACTGGATTTCAGTTTCCGTTTTCCCATATAGCTTCAGGTCATCCATGTACATCAAATGTGAAATTTTGTGAGAATTCTTAGATATTTGATAGCCGAGATTTGTTTTTTGTAAGATTGTTGACAGAGGGATCATGGCAATAATGAAAAGCAGAGGGGACAATGAATCTCCCTGGAAAATTCCTCTCCTGATGTTGACAAGTCCATAACTTTCATTTCCAACAAACAGTTCAGTTTTCCAGTGCTCCATCATGTTTTCAATGAAGGTGCCAACGTTTTTACTAATCCCGATGGCGTCCAGGCACTTGATGATCCAGCTGTGTGGGAGTGAGTCAAAGGCCTTTTTGTAGTCAATCCACGTCATGTGAAGATTAGCTTTTCGGCTCTTACAGTTCTCCAGAATCATTTTGTCAATCAATAACTGGTCTTTTGTGCCCCTGCTTTTCCGTTTGTTGCCTTTCTGTTCATCTGGCAAGATGTTTTTTTCTTCAAGATAGTCTTGAATTCTGTCAGCTATGATGCCAGTCAGTAGTTTAAACATAGTGGGCAGACACGTTATTGGCCTATAGTTTCCTGGTGCTGCTCCTTTTGCTGGATCCTTTTGTATCAGGTATGTTCTTCCAGTTGTTAGCCATTCACTGATACTTCCTTTCTGCAGCATCTCATTGAATTGTTGGGCCATTTTTCCATGTAAACTAATCAGATGTTTGAGCCAAAATCCATGAAGTTGATCACTACCAGGCGATGTCCAGTTCTTGACTTTTTGCACTCGTTTGCTGATCATTTCAGTTGTTATTTCCATCAGTTCCATTTTGTTCTGTGAGAATTTTCCTTCAAACTCCTTTATCCACCCAGCGTTTTTGTTGTAGTTTTTATTATTTTCCCAAAGTTCTTTCCAGAACTTTGTTGTTGCAGTTTTCTCTGGCTTTATGGTTACTGTGTCTGTTGTTTGGTTCAGACTCTGGTAGAACCGTCTTTGGTCTGATTGAAACAGTTGATTTTGTCTGTACTGGATGATTCTGGCTTCATACCTTTCAATTTTTCTGGCTGTTGCTGTAATTTGTTCTTTCACGATTTCCAAAGCTTCTTCAATTTTTCTGGTGTTCAGCCAGTACTTTCGGATCAGGTATTGCTTGATTTTGTCATTCTTCAGTTTCCTCTCTTTCATATTTTTCAGGTTACTTGCATCTGATCTAAGTTTCTTGATTTTCAACTCTAGCCTGACCTTCCACTTTGGTTTTCCAGTCGATTTTCTTTGGGGCTGCCTTGGTTGTAGGAGCCCAAGCTCTTCTGTTACTATCACTGCTGCACTGTAGGCATACTGGTTTGTTTGTTCAATTGATGTTATTTGGACAGTGGAGAGTGCTGCATTCACATCTTTCATGAGATGTTGTTGTCTTGCTGTCAAGGTTCCTGGTGGTTCAACAGATGTTTCAAGTACTGGTTCCTCAAATTCTTGCAAAAACTCCACACTTTCTTCTGGTTCAATCTGTTCCACCATTCCAAGTGTTGCTGGAGTCTCTGCTGCTGTCTGTGCTGTGGTCTGATGGTAATCTACTTTGCAAATTTTCTGGATTTCTTCGAGTTCAACTTCACTGAACACTTTGTTTCTGATTATGAATCTTCGTTGGTCAGCCAGTCGGGGTTCTGTTATCTGTGAGTCAGGGTACGCTTGTTTCCATAGCTGATGCATCCTTTTTTGGTAGCCACGCCTTTGAGGTTCAGATTTGTAGTAGCATTTCATAATTGTGCGGTTTTCTGGCATTGTATATTTTTGCCGCTTCTGTGACTGTTCATTTGGGTTTTGATGATTCCGTAGCCCACTTGTCGATGGATGTCCAGAATCAGCAGCATCCACCGCGGTCCTTTTTATCCTGGGCGACGACCGAGCCAGTATAGACTTCGTTTGGGTTTGATTCTCCATAATGCTAATGGGTTAGGTGCTCTTGGTTGTGCTCCTCAGCTGAGGCCTCTCTGGCTTGGTTGGACCTGCCGGTAGTTACACTACCGCCAGCACAGCCCTCAGTCATCATTGGAGCAGTTAAGCCCCCCCACCACGTCAAGGTGGCACCTGCGGGGGGGTTGTTATTATTATTATTATTATTATTATTATTATTATTATTGGAGCTTCCGGTGGCTCAGTGTGTTAAAGTGTTGAGCTGCTGAGCTGCTGAACTTGCAGACCAAAAGGTCCCAGGTCCAAATCCAGGGAGCGGAGTGAGCGCCCACTGTTAGCCCCAGCTTCTGCCAACCTAGCAGTTCGAAAACATGCAAATGTGAGCAGATCAATAGGTACTGCTCTGGCGGGAAGGTAATGGCGGTCCATGCAGTCATGCCAGCCATATGACCTTGGAGGTGTCTACGGATAACGCTGGCTCTTCGGCTTAGAAATGGAGATGAACACCAACCCCCAGAGTCGGACACGACTGGACTTAACGTCAGGGAAAACCTTTACCTTTGTTATTATTATTTCTATTATTATTACCACCCTGCTTTATTTCTCTAAAAAAGAGACTCAAAGCAGCTCACAATAAAACCAGACAGTCCTATTATTATTATTATTATTATTATTATTATTATTATTATTGTTATTATTATTATTATATTTCTTACCCACCTCTCCCCCACCAACTGCCAGAATGGTACTTACAACATGGCCCCTGGGTTATGGAGAATGGACCCTCCAGCAGGCCTAAAATTCTGAAAGGGAATGAAAAGATAACAATTTGTAGCATTTCATAATAGTTCTTAAGAATTGTTTACAACAAATCAGATGCAACAAGGTTTCCCCTTCACTTGGGAGTTGGAATGAATGCCCATCTCTCTTCTAACGGCAAGAGATGGTTCCCTTAGGGAGAACCTGATTCATTTTGTATTAATCTAATTTCAGAAGAGACTGTTGGTGAGGCTGCCAATACCTTTGTGGAACTAGGCTGCAGGGCATGTAACTGATAGACTGTCAAGCAGAGTTTGTTCAAGTTGATGTAGAAATTCACCAGGATGTCTGGAGGCAGACTAGGAGTGAACATCTTCTGCATAGAGAAGGAAGATCCAATATACCATTATTTATAACTTGCTTTGTAGGTCTAACCACCCACAAAAGGCTTCTAATCACATACATTCACAATATGGACCCAATTATATATTTTAAATCATGAACACTGTACGAAGGCGAGTAATAAATAACAGTAAACAGTGTCATTTAAGGTCCTGGTCCTTCAATAAAACATGAAACAGGGCAACAAAGGATAGGGATCTAGAAGTGCTGTATATGTTTTTGTCTTTGGAACAAAGCAGCCCTAAATCACACATTTTTATCCAGTCATAACATGAAGAGCAAGCACCAGTCACAAGCAAACACAAGCATTTGCTAACCAGCTCCAAATTATACATAAAAGGTCGTAGGGGTCTGTCTGTTTTAAATGCAGCTGGCACCTTCTGACTGACGTCTATACAAACCCAGATGCCTGAAGCACCTCGTATATGGGCCAGGCCTATCTGGAGCCTAAGCTTAAGTGATATCCAGTTACCGTGAGGCCGCTCAATGCGATTTCTGGCAGCGTCAAAGTTGCAGGTGTGGTGAGTCGGTTTCGAGCTCTGGTCAGTTGCAACATCACTGCATCCATCAGCTGCCATGGAAAGAAGATGCACATATAAGAACACAATATGTTATAGCGATTCATTTGATTATGTATAGACAAACTTCGTGACAATCCGTTATCTCTTACAAAATTTCATATGGCGCACTGCAGAAAGACTGCAGCCATTTTGGGCCCCTGTACCTTTCCCAGGAGTTACATCTCAGGCCAACAACCAGTACTGTCTAGTTCAACAGCACAACTCTATGCGCCCAAGCAGAGTCATGCAAACCCTGTCACTAGTGTTATCTTTAAATGCCAAGGGCTCAGCTCCATCAAACTCAAGGCAGAAGCCTCCTTGGCCAGAAAAGCTGTTATTGCCATGGAAGCAAAGTCAGGCCCATTTTGTGCCATTCCTGGAAAACCAGGTCCCTGGCCCACCTTGATGACCTCAGACCCGGTTTTGAACTGGTAATTGGCGCTTCTATTGGTAAGCAGATAGATTGCTTGGTTGACGTGATTCCTTGCGTCCTGAATCTAAAAAAGCAAACAACAAAAGAAAGTGGCCCATCAGTATGTTGGATCAAAATAATGTATAGATATTAAAATAAATATAACTATTAAACACTTAAAATCTAATTGACAGAAGTCCTGCAAGGAACAGCAAATAATTAGGGGTCATGGGAAAATGTTTGTAGGGCCACAACTGCCCATCCACGCTTGCAAGGCAGAACTTCGCACAAAACATGTTGGGAGATGAAATACCTGCTGAAGTTTCCACTGCTTGTCGTCCCGGAATGCAAAGTGCAGGAGCTGGTTGTTTCTGGGCATTTTCACATTTATGTCCTGAGACAAGGAGGGACACAGACAAACACACTTATTAATCTTCAGCAGTCTTCGGCTAATGCGAGCTCAACAGAATTCATCCCTCCAACGAAAAAAAGGGAAAGTTTTGAAGGAAACAGTTTCTTGAGCGCAGAACCTTGCCCACTTTAATCATAAACAACTAGGGTGGAGCAGAGATCATAGTGCTTGGTGTTTGAGGGACAAAGGAAAGGAGATTCCACTTGAACATTAGGAAGAACTTCCTGGCCATAAGAAGAGGTGTTAAACAGTGGAACCCACTGCCTTGCAGTGAAGTGGAAGGTACTTCTTCAGAGGCTTTTCAGCAGAGGCTGGATGGCCCTTTGTTGGGGGTGTTTTGATTGTGCTTTCCCTGCCTGGAAGAAGGGGGCTGGATTGGATGACCCCTGGGGTCTGTTTCAACTCTATGTTTCTAAAGAGGGATGTATTGCTTGAAGGGACGATGCAATATCCTCTTGCATCACTGGCAGAGAAGTTGCAATTTTGCAACCAGAAACGTGACAATCTGTAGGCTCAGAAAATATGCAGGATCTGTAAGCCACTACTTCTGCACTAATATACAGTTCACAGGAGACAAAAACAGTTCCCCAATGATCCTTTGAGATCATATTTATTTGCATTACATCAACAGTGTACTGAGGTTGAGAGGCTTGTTTAACTATTTGGGAATCCAAGTTAAAGCCTTATAAACGATCCCCAAACAGTTATACAATCTGCTTTTTGTCTCCAGTTGGGGGATGGACACAAATACTGCAGTAGAAAGCAGTAGCTGTGCCTGATCAAATTAATATTAATTCTGTCCAGCAACAACAATTTGCTAGAAACTTGGCTAGGGAACTTGGAGAGATTTCCTGTTCTAAAGAGGAAACGGACTCAGCAGCTACAAAAGAGCCTCTTTATCCTTGAAGTCACTGAAAAGTGGTTAGACAAGATAAATGAAAATGGGCTCAAGTGAGCAAACAAAACCAGGCAGTTAATTTATCTGATGACCACAAGGGAACCATACATGAGAATGTAAAATGAAATGTAAAGAGGGCTGACAGCAGATGAATTTGTCTTTCCCAATACATCAGGAAGATATCAATTTCTTACAAAAACATGTAGGAAAAGTACTTACTGCCTGGCACAGGGCATCTCCCTGAAGGGTTAGGACTCCTTTTACCTGGTCAGCACTAGAATGAAAGACAATATGGTTAAGAAGGTAAAATATATCCAATATCAAAATAGCTCTGAGGATATCTGTCCAGGCTGAAAGAGCAGATCAAAGCTTTCTACAGTTTGGATATTTACAGTGGACTTCCTCAATGGATAACATAAAGACTGGCCTTATGTTAATTCTTAGCCTAATAGTTGCCATAACTTCGCAAACAGTGTAATTTAAGACACCTGATTCAGCAAGCCAATCCCAGTTTATTATCTAGACACAAGCTTCTTTTGTTTCCATAACAGGAAAAGGAACTGGGCGCAGTTCAGAATTTGATTATGATATGTATATTGGTCTCAAATAAAAAGCCAAGTACTGGAGGCCCTGTATTTTAGGACTACTTCTATCTTAAATTCAGTCTGGAACCAGTATTTGGGAGAGGGAACACTTTGTGTTCAAGGAAATTGGGAGGAGAAAGAATTCCAGCTCCGCCAAATCTAGAAGGAAAAAGGCATGGACTGAACTCTAATGTATGAAGGGGAGGTTATCTTTTGAGCAGTGACAGGAAAGAATAGCTCCTCTGTTCTATTTTTTTTATTATTATGACAATGCAGCAATGGGAGAGACAACAGCAAAGCACAACATTGTTTTTGGTTGCCTGCTTAGTGTATTCCCAAAAGACTCAGTCATCCAGCGCCGCTAGAATGCTAGAGGCTGCGACTTGTTGTTTCTGAATGCCTCCATATCAATTTTTTGGCTAATGGAGACCTAAAGATAAACCTATTTCTGAGTTTTCTAAGCAATATTTATTCAGAGCAGGCTTGCTAATGCTTTCTTTTACGGCTGAAAGGGCAATTCACTGAACTAGGGTTTCCACGGCAAAGCAAGAATCAACCCCTCATCTTCAGTCATAGACAAATGGTGAAACCAATATGGCCCTCCCCAAATGGCACTACTCTAAAATCACTAGATGGTTAAAGCTGACCAAAGTGGAGCTATTGTCTTATAGACAGCAGCACCAGAAGACTCAAGGAAAAATATAGGTAAACAATAGATCACAGTATTGTTAAAGGTAAAGGTAGAATAATGAGAGATCTTATCAGCTCAAACATAGGCTTCTGTTTAAATCTCATTACACAATAGAAGCTAAATGTTTTTAAACCCTCCAGTAGAGAAGTTCTTTGGAACGCAGCCTGAGACCCCATTTGTGCATAATTCAGTGGACCAGAAGGCTCAACTGTGACCAAATACTTCAAATGTTAATATTTTTCTCATGAGCAAATGTCTGTTATGAGGAATCAAAGGACACCAAGATCCCAAGACATACTTTGAACTACCCAGAATGAAGTTCTCCTGCTTGAGGGGTCCCTCTGAGCCTCCCACAGGCAACGTGAACCGATGGGACGCCTCCTAGGCAAGAGAAAGAGGAAAAGAGAGGAAAATGAGTGCCAAGGGCTACTCTGCTTGTCTTTTTTTCCCCCTTTAGGCAGACCAAGGGACACACTACTTTTGTTTCCTGCAAAAACAAAATCCACAGATCTAACTTACACAATCTGTCCCCAATAACCAAAACAAAATGATGCATTTTCCCCAAAAATAAATGCTTGCTTTAAAATGTCCCTTTAGAGAAGGGCTTCTTAAAACAAAATTTGTGAAATTTTTATGAATTGGTTTTATTGTGAGCCGCTTTGAGTCTCTTTTTTTTATTTTTAGAAAAAGCAGGATATAAATTATGATGATAATAATAATAATAAGCCTCTTAGTTTTCCATAGTTTGGACTTCCTTAATTGAAATAACACCTTGTTTCTGGAATATAACTTCATGCCACTGACTCAGGTCTTTTCCAGCTTCACCTGGAATGGACAGTGAGAAGACAAAGCGGGTTTGTAGCCAACTGTCCTCAGCGGGGTCCATTCCAGACTTTCCTGTAAAACCAGCCTGGGCTCCTTTCTGGGGAACCCTCTATCTGGCCTGTAGTCACTTCTTCCATATGAGCATAAGCTTTGATAAGGGAACAAAACAGCAGAACCCACAGCAAACTCAAAACTGTTTTTTGATAAGTTTAAGTTGCTGCTAGTAAGGTTAGTCATTCAAAGAGAAAAAGCACAATTGAAAGCAATGGGGATGTTTTGTAAATACCTTCAGAATATCCTGCAGTTGCCGAAGGACACTATGAACCTCCTCCCGTAAAAGCCAGTTAAATTCTTCTTGCTGTGTGGAAAGAAAAATAATTATCTTCCAAGATCCAGTTCCAACTTTTCTTAAAAGTATTTTTAAAAACCAGTATATAGGGTAATATGAAATGAGAGGTTTCATGCAATACATCTCTTAGCCTTTTCCGAAAACTGATGTCTTATCGGTCCTCTTTATAGAAACCCTTTTTAGGCGTTAACAAAATTAAACATGTACAAAACATTTACATACATTTCAAGTTCTGCAACAAGCTTTAATTGATAGCACTGGGGAAAGTAGTGGAATGTACAAAAAAGATTGAAGAAACCGTTTTAAAGAAGAATACTAATACTAGGAATGTTGGAAGGGGACCTATTTGTTTACACAGGACTGAATCCAAATAATGTCAGAAAGCATGACATTGGCTGGATCTATGCTGCCAAATAATGCACTTTGAGCTAAGTTATATAAACAACGTAAATCAACATACTGCAATTTGAACTGCATTATATAGGTCTACACTGCCCATACAATGCAAGTCAAGCTGCATCATTTGGTAGTGTAGATCCAGCCATTGTTAGGCCCCAAAGGGCAAGCAAGCCATAGGAAGAGTGTTCTTCCTAAGGGGAACCTTGGACTTTCTTCCCTAGCAAAGATGGCCACAAAGAAATTGGCTCAGAAGCATTAGATTCCCTGCCGTTTCCCACACCGCTGTAATCATTAACTTGAATATGTTGCTGCAAGCTGTGTTTTCTTTTAAAGAGAATGGAATCAACCCTTAAATCCTGCCCAACATTGCTCTAGTCTTCCACCACCACTCTTTCTAAAGGGATTGTTACGAATTATGCAGCATAGGCCAGCTGTTTCAAGCAATAGCATGAACAAGGCTCAGGCAATTCAGTGAAACATGCAAAAGAATTGGTGACCAGTCAGACCTCCATTATTGTTAACCTGATTGTAGCAAGAGAATCAGATTAAAGTAACATATATTTAACACACTATAAATGCAGCTGAAGACAAGACAAGCAGTTTTCTTGAATACTAAAAGACTTAAGATAGCTTAAGTTTAGGCCAGATATTGGGAATCAGCTTGTAGAGTAAATATCTTCCAACGAAAGGTTGTCATCTGGCCTTGCAGTTTCCCTGCTGCTATCATCCCAAAATAGTAATCAGAGATCAGGGATGTTATCTCTTCTGAATACGTCACATTGAGATTTTTTAAAATTATGATGTGCTCTAGTAGAAGTTTATTAGGGCCCTAATTGTAGTACATGAGGAATAGTTTAAGTGCCACTGCGAGGGAGGAAAAAACTAATCCCTACCCAATGTTGAGACACTCTGAAAAACCAGTCCTCCTCCACTGCAATGAAAAGCTTTACTTGATGGCAAAGCAGGCTTTTCTTCATTTTTTACCAAGTGATGGCCCATGAATGTTATTATTTACGTTATTTATACCCGCCTTCCTTCCCAAGGGATCGAGCATGTCCCCATGTAAGCCGCCCCGAGTCCCCTCGTGGAGATGGAGGCGGGATATAAAAATAAAGTTATAATAATAATAATAATAATAATTTATTTATTTTATATATTTATTTATATACTTCAATTATTTATACCCCACCCTTATATAGCACGCTTTATCTCTCCATACGGATTACTATATTACAATGTTATTATTATATATTACTATACTATGTTAGTATTATATTGTATTACATTATAGTATTATCAATATTATATGTATATACAATATATTATAATATTAGCATAGCACAATATTAGTATTATACATTACTATATTGTACTATACCACTATACTGCAATATTATTAGCAATATTATATATTATATATAATATACAATTATATTATTTTATTGTACTATATTATTAGACCACAATATATATATACTACACTGCCAGTATATTATTAGTATTATATAATATATTGCACTATATAACAAGTTGTAATATATATACAGTAGAGTCTCACTTATCCAACATAAATGGGCAGGCAGAAGCGAATATGTTGGATAATAAGGAGAGATTAAGGAGAAGCCTATTAAACATCAAATTAGGTTATGATTTTACAAATTAGGCACCAAAACATGTTATACAACAAATTTGACAGAAAAAGTAGTTCAATATGCAGTAATGCTACGTAGTAATGACTGTATTTACGAATTTAGCACCAAAATATCATGATATACTGAAAACACTGACTACAAAAATGCGTTGGATAATCCAGAACGTTGGATAAGCGAATGTTGGATAAGTGAAACTCTAATGTGTATATATATATATATATATATATTAATATTATTACATTACAATGCTATTACTTATATATATTGTACATATTGAGGGGCTCCCAAGTGATGTTGAAGGACACACTATTATTATTATTATATTATATAATTTAATACCACACAATGATAAGACTAAAATCCCCCACTAATTCTTGAAGATGTTCATGATTATTGACGTCCCATTCCACCAATGGCTGCTCGAATAACGTCCTGAACGACCAATCCCCTCAGTGGTGACGTCACACAGACCCTCCCCGTGCTCAAAAGCTGCCTCAGAGCCTTTCCGAAGCGATCTCGGTTCTCTCAAGAGAGAAGAACGAAGCAGCCCGCGGTTCTCCTCCGCTCTCTTACCAGAACAGCGCGCTCAGCTGCGCTCGCCAACGCCGCCATCCTCATCGCCTCAAACGACCCTCACGGAGAAGACAAACGCTCCCTTTGCCTCAAGGAGAGCATTCACGCGAAGGCTCCTCCCCCTCGCTCCTCATTGGACGATCCCTTCTGACGCGAACGCGCTCATTGGCCGAATCCTTATTTACGTCCCGCCCACACGACTGAACGACACCGCCCACCTTTGTGGCGAGACGTGAGGTTTGGGCTCCACCCCTTCACTTCTGATTGGACAGCCGCTTCCGCCGCAGGCGCTCTCATTGGTCGCGCCTCTTGTTTATATCCCACCCAGGCCCCTGTGCGGGACCGCTCATTTCATTGCCGTCTTTTTTCGACACTGGTCTTTATGAAATGGCTCCTCCCCCGACACTTGGGAATCTGCCTAGCAACTGGGAACGCAGGCGGCAGCCGATTGGTCAGAAATTAGGGAAAGGTGACGTCACCCAACCAAGAGCCCAAGATGCCCCTTAAAGCAACAGTATTAAAAGAAAGACTTTAATTAAATCACCAGAACCTGGGCATGCTCATAGGAGGGAATGCAATCGGTCACAAAAGGGGAAGATAATAAAATAATACCTCCCAACAAAGGATTCTCCCAGGCAGGAAACAGCCAGGGTTTGAAGCTAAAGGGCCATTCAATGCTAATCAAGCTGGCCAATTGCAACATTTACACTTGTCTCTAACAGACAAGAGTGCTTTCTCATCCACAGATATATAAACCCCACTTGCCTAGTTTCCAACAGACCTCACAACCTCCGAGGATGACTGCCATCGATGTGCGTGAAACGTCAGGAGAGAATGCTTCTGGAACATGGCCATACACCCTGGAAAACTCATTGCAACCTAATAAAATAGCTATTTTTTTACCTGAGAGAACTAGGAATCCAGAACGTTGGATAAGCGAATGTTGGATAAGTGAGACTCTACTGTATTATCCAGTTCAAAGCAGATAATCTGCAGTCACAGAAACTGGATTATATGTCACTCTAGATGGGGCCTAAGTCCTCCTGAATGCACCATCTGACCTTGGGACCTAAGCAGAGTGAACCCTGGTTAGTATCTCGACGGGAGACCACCAATGAATACCAGGAACAGTCGGCCCTCCACATTTATGCATTTGAATTTTCCTTGATTTGAGATATTATCCAACACATTTTTGTAGTCAGTTTTCAATACATCGTGATATTTTGGTGCTAAATTCGTAAATATAGTAATTACTACATAGCATTACTGCATACTGAACTACCTTTTCTGTCAAATTTGTTGTATAACATGTTTTGGTGCTTAATTTGTAAAATCATAACCTAATTTGATGTTTAGTAGGCTTCTCCTTAATCTCTTATTATCCAACATATTCGCTTATTCAACGTTCTGCCAGCCCGTTTACGCGAGACTCTACTGTAATAATACATTTTATTTATATCCCACCTTATCTCTCCAAAGGGACTCAGGGCGGTTAACAACAAATAAAGGCAAATACTCAATGCCTTAGACCGAAACAAAATCATCCAATCACCCTAACCCAAAACAAACCACATCAACAACAGATTAACAAGAAATAATAATAGCGGCAATGTAGATTTACCCTCAGGCATAGATCCTTTTTATGGAATCCTGGGAGTTATAGTTTTGAAAACTCTTTAGCCTTCTCTGCCAGAGTGCTGGAGACTCGCCAAACTATAGATTCCCAGTAACCCATCGCATTCAAGTGCTGTCAAACTGGATTAATTTTACAGTGTAGCCGCACATGGTTTTGAGATGTCTGCCTTGGCACAAGGCCCTGCAAAAGTAGCCGAAGACCATCAAGAAAGCATGATTTCTTTCTCGTGGAGGAAACGATTGATTCAGAATCTGTGTCCCTGGTATCCAAATAAATAACAACATAGTATCTAAAGAGCAGGAAATGAATGACGCGAGAGATTTTTAGGAAAGAGGCCTGCAACATTTTGTTACCAAGAAAGGTTTTATTTCCTTTTGCCAGTAGCTTTGTTAATTGCACAAGAAAAGAAAAATCATTTCTTCTGTTTTTGCCATTTAATCATCACCACACATCCTATTCTGAATGACAAGGGTTAATTAAAAACAAGGCAAAAATTAAAAAAAAATTCACAACCTTAATTACCTATAGATCGGTCATCAAAAGAGAAGGATTTAAAAAGAAAAAAAACTGCTTTTTTTTCCTTACAAGCTTTCCACAAGTGTCACATTGTCTTTTCTCTTTAAAAAGGGAAGGGAAGGAGGGAGAAAAAGCAATGGCTAAAACAGAAATCCCCATTTAAAAGGAACTTTACAGTCTTCTCAACAATATTAAGACAACAAAGACTAAGCCAGTCCCATTATATTCTCTTGCAATCCGTGCGTCATCTTCTGCACCATCACCAAGTGGGATCTGAACAAGGCAAAGGTTTTGAAGGAAAAGTGGCTTGTGGAGCAGGGAGAAACCTCATAGCATTGAATTAGAGTCTTGGGCACTTTAAACTATGAAATATAAAATGCTATGAGGGCAAATCAGGACTATTCTGACCCTAGAGAGCTTATGCCATAATGTTAAGGCACCACACACTCTTTACTGTTTTGCTATCAAGGTGGAAAACATGACTATCCTTTTGAAATGGCATCAAAGGCATTCCAAGCTTCGTTTCTATCTCACAATATCCTTTTCCTTAATTATCAGTAACTGTATAGTTCCCATAGGAAGCGTTATACACTTCAGCATATCTTTCTTCTCACTGCTAAACAACCCACAAGAGAAAGGCCTTTATTGGAAGACACTACCATTCTCTTTTACCTCCATTCCCAACTTAATTTTACTGGAAGATAAAAGGAGGAAAAAAGCATTTCTGGGATCTGTTATTACTTGAACAAACTTCACACTTTGGGAGACAACTCTAGGGCCTTTGGAAGGAGCCAACGGGGCTGTCGTTCAAACAGCAATTTACACAAAAGCCTGGAAAGCAATCTCAAAATGCTTCCAAACACTCATTCGGAGACTAGCATCTTCTAGCAGTCCTATGGAATGACTATGTGTGATTTTCCCGTTACAAGATGAATCCGAGTCTCTAGAAAAGCAACACTAATGGCTGTTTGGGGCTGTAAGAGCCACTTTCCACATAGGACTACACTTTGCCTTCACTGAGTGGGGATTATAAGGTTTGTGGGCTTACGCATCCGGGGGGGGGGGGGGGTGTTATCTGGTTGAGAAAAGCTGCCATTGAGGAACATCATGCTTCCTTTCCCATGAGGAATGTCTATCCATTGGAAGACAAAGTGACCCGAGAAGCATTATGTTCATGAAGAACCAGGACACAAGCTGGATGGGCTCCATTTCTGGAGTCTGAAACACAACATAAACCCCTTGGGTTCTGAATCCTCATGGTTCCTCACCTCACCTGATGTTGAAGGGTTGCATCCCACCTTTGCACATGGGCACAGAGTTCAATCTGATCCATTCACTATGTGCGCCTTAAATTCAAGATACATAAGTTTGACAAATGCAGCCACTTTCTCATGTGAAACCCAATGCACAATCCCCGCCAGCCAGGTTTTCTTAAGCTGTAAGAAAGGAAGCTCTTTTGAGGAATAATACTGATAGGAGCTTTAAAACAGAAGCACCTGATTTTCAAAAATCTTTGTAATGTTACTGGTTTGCTTTTTTTTTTTTTTTTGCTGTGTGTACAACCTCTCTCTATAAATCTTTTCAATCTAAAAATTAAAGAGCCAACAGGGAGAGGTCAAAACTGTTTGGTGTGCCACTGGCTCTTTTTGTTAGGGATGTACGTTGTTAAGATCTTTTGGGTTCAAAAAGCTTGCCTTTACTGAGTGATGACCAAGTCATTCAAAATCTCTTTAAGATTCTTTGTTTCCTATAGCATTGTAACAGGCCTCATCAGCAGAAGCCCTTCTCCATAAACTTTACCACAATATGAATGTAACACAGGCACCTGATTAACCAGCCCTTGGGAAAATCCACAATTTCGCCAATGGATTGTGGAGCCTTGTTGGGACTTCAGTTACTTCAAGTCTTCAGTTACGCACACAGGATTCACTAGTTGGTGCTCCCCTTTTTGCTGTGAAATAGACATTTCTTCTCTTTGAAGAAAGGAAGGCCTGGCCACAGGTTTATGAGGTTTTAGAGTTTGGGCTAAGCTCTTTCCTAGTCCTATAAATAACCTTAGCAACACGAGAAGAACCCAAACCTTCAAACAATGACAGGTGTGTATCTGATGGGCCTGCAGCCTGATGTAATACACTAGGAAGACACCATGAAATTTATCTCCATTCACTTTAAAACATATACAGGGTAGATCAATCTTTCTATGGGTAAAAGCACAGATGGATAGAATCAGTTTTTATCCTCAGAAACAGCAATGAGTTAATGAAGTGAAGCATACTTTGTATTGATTTTCATGCCACCCCCTCCTTTCAGGAGCTAAGTTGCCATCCTATTCAAAGTTGAGAGCCCTAAAGGTTCACAGGGAAGTGGGACATCTTCCCTCTTCCCATTGCCACTAATGCACACAACAGGCCCACGTTTACAATTACCCACGGGAAAAAAGTGAAATAGCGGTTAAAAACAATGAAAAAAAAAAACCTTGGGGGACACAGAAATGGATGAGAACCAGAAGGCCAAGCAGAGCCACCTGCCACCAATTTTTTTCTCCAAGACTCTCATTGGGCAGCATAGATTTGCTGTCGAGATGGTCAAGGGTCCAACCCCTTCTTACTGCTGGTACAGAAAGGCTTGCTGCAGCATTGCCCTAGCGGCAGATCTCCAAAAGTTTTTGTATTAAAAAAAGAAAAGAAAAGGAGGTGGGGGTGGAAAAGACAGACAGACAGACAGAGAAGGACTGGTCCAGAGTTAAAACCCAGTATTCATCATCATCATCATCAATAATAATCATAGTATTAACAAGAAGAACGGGATGCCTAATGGATGTAGGCCCTGTACACAGCAGACATATCGTTGTCAGATTGGTCCAATGCTTTTGCCCGTTTATAGACCTGAGGGAGAGACAAAGCAGGAAGAGATGAATCACAGTAGAAATGAATGTTGCTGCTTTAATATTTAACAGTTTCACACTGAAAATATTTAATAAGATCAAAAAACTAAGAACTCAGGTAACAAACCTCTTCATTACAACTGTCTCAAAAACAGAAATGAGTTTAGACAGGACCTACCTCATTGGCTGCAGCTGCCATGGGAGTTGGGTGGTTGACAGAATCACCTAGTGCAATGGCTAATCTGAGATCCTTCTGGATGTATTTCAAATAGAAGTCTGGTTTAAAATTTCCTTGCAAGATGTCTAGAAAAGAAGGGAGAGATCCAAGATACTTTTTTCCCACATTCTGCTTTCTGAGCTGCTGATGACAACATTGCTTCGTACAAATGTTATTGGCACTGCACCCACCTGAATGTATGAAGGCAGCTTACATCCAGCCAATTTTAACTTGCAAATTTTAACCTAATTTTATTTCTGTATATCTGTGTGTGTGTATGTGGTGTTCTGTATTATCTTGCTGTCTTAACCATATTGTACCCCACCTTGAGCCATGACAAGGCGGGTGACAAATCACAATCGTGTTATATTATTATTAATTATTACAGTAGAATCTCACTTATCCAAGCTAAAAGGGCCAGCAGAAGCTTGGATAAGCGAATATCTTGGATAATAAGGAGGGATTAAGGAAAAGCCTATTAAACATCAAATTAGGTTATGATTTTACAAATTAAGCACCAAAACATCATGTTATACAACAAATTTGACAGAAAACGTAGTTCAATACGCAGTAATGTTATGTTGTAATAACTATTTATGAATTTAGCACCAAAATATCATGAAATATTGAAAACATTGACTACAAAAATGGCTTGGATAATCCAGAGGCTTGGATAAGTGAGACTCTACTGTATTTGGAAATTTTACATTGTATTATTAATAAATGGTTGTTACTGCTATTAGTATATTACTACTAGTAGTACTACTACTTTTATATTATTATATTGTATGACACAGCAAACAAGATAGACGTGCTGGATTTCATATCACAAAATCATCATCATCATCATCATCATCATCATTACAATTGAAACCACAGCTTCATTTACCTCAGGAATATATCTCTCCTAAAAGAGTTTGCCTAAGAACCTAGATCTGCTATCTATGATCAAATCTGGAGATTTTCCAAATGCAACATATGTTTTACTATCGTCTCTCTACATGGAGTTCTAGCCCACTTTGATTTAAAGCCACTGCAGCTCATGAATACGCTTGACATCACTATGGGAGACCTGGATGTATCTAACTGCAACACATTCACACTAGAAAGGGAAGTGTGGAGACACGAGACCTCACACAGGCAGTTCTTATTCCACCTCTTCTCCCATCCCTTTGAGCCTTCTACTCAGTGACATTTAAAGACATACTGCCCGTCTATATCAAAGGAGAATGAGGGTGGGGAAGGGTCTTTACTTTGGCACTTCTGGTCCAGGAAGATGCTGGCAAGTTGTCCCTGATTGAGGATATCCAGAAGCGTCTGTTGAGACTGACCGGTCACTTGAGCCAGAGTCAGTCCTTCTGCGATTGTGGCCATGAAGCTCCCTTGGACCATGTTCACAATGAGCATCATCTTGGCAGCGTTGCCGACTTCGCCTGGGAGGAAAGCACACAAAAAAGGAAAAAACGGTCTACAAGCAAGTGAACTGGCCAAGCCCTCCTGAAATATCTCAAGCGGCATCTATTATTTGTTCTGTTAGTAGAGGAGTACATACGCTGAAGGCCTTTGTCCCACAGACTAAGGAGATAGAAACACTTCTGCCAAGGATCACACTACAAATAGTTCCTTTCATGCCAGAAGGGAGTTTTACCTAAGAAAAAAGAGGTTTTCCCCATCGCCTGGAAGCAACTACTGCAGTCTTCATATAAACCCCGATCTCCAGCCGCTAATATCACCAGCATCCCATCATTGGACAGCTGTTGGTTCCCTGAAACAGGGGCTTCCAGAAAGCGACCGCCTCTGGATACAATCACCTAGAAAGAACAAGAAGACTGTTGAAACTCAACCACATCCTGAACAAGTTTGTAGTCCTCATCAAGGATTTAGATAGGCAGATGAGTTAGCTGGTGGGGAAAGCCCTTCCTCCACTGGCTTCTCTGTCTGCCTGTCTCTCTGTTTCCTCTTTCCATCCCCTTGTGGGTTAAACTGATACTCCTCAGGGACATGCCTCTTTTTCTGCAATGGGTCCTGGGAGAGTGACTTAGCTAGATATCCTCCATTGCCATGCTAAACAGTATGCTAGTAAGATACTGACATATCTTTGAAGTAACTAAATCTTGATCCTAGATGCCATAAATACTATTGTCTAAGGATAGAAGATTTCTCTCTCTGTATGTGTGCAATCTCTCAATGAATCAGATGGAAAAACAAGCCCTACAGCAAGAAAGAGGTAATCCAGTTAAAGTGAAAACAAAAAGGACTCCGATACTCAGTCCAACATGGTTACCTGGGCCAGTTCTGTGACCGTATCTGCGTCAACAGTGGACATGTCCACGTAGCATTTCCCGGGACGTATACCTTGGAGCACTCCACTTGGACCGAGCACCAGCTGTGGGAACAGAGGAGCGGGAAAGCAATAGGGTGTCTGCAAAGAGACGCTGACCTCCCTGACCGCAAAGCAGCTTTTGCAGATCTCCTTTTGCTAAAACGTCCCAAGGACGTGGATCCAAAATCAATTATTTGGGGAAAAGAGCTGCCCAGGATCTCAAGCACAAAGATGACCTACTTCCAGGACTGGAGACCATACTTGTCTGTTCCCATCCCACAGGACAGCAATCCTAGTTGATGGGAGAGCTGGCAAAAGAAAAGCTACAGTATGGCTTCAAAACAACATGTATAGCAATATGCACCTTGTTTTCAGATTAATCCTAATTTTAAACCAGGTGCACACTTACCGTAAACATTGGTTTCAAGTCATATTGTTGCCTTTTGCTCCACTAAACTGAAAGCTGTGTTGTCATCCCTTTAGTACATAACTTAAGGGATGTTTCACACATGTTGGCATTGCCATGTGAAGTGTCATGGAAACCTTCATGCAGCCAAACAAAAAGCTTCCACTGATCAACTCACATCGCCTTGCTCTTTCAAAGTAAAATCAAAGGGTTTTCTCATTATATTAACACTGGAGGGCTCTGAGGAGCAATTACTCATGACACCAGATTGTGTTAAATGGGGGAGCTACTATGGAAGAAGAATGGTTTTGGGGACTACAATTCTATTTAGAGATCCCATTTTTCTTTGTTTTCTCCTATGTTCTGCATTTATAGAAATGAACATGCCAATTCTTGAAGATGTTAGTTACAAAAAGCTGATAGAGCTGACATGCTTCACATTAAGATAGATGTAGGCAGCAATTGAATAATCCTGAGCACAACTTGAAACAAATGTAATAGTGGACAGAACCTAATCCGAATGTCTGCTACCTCCTCCTTCATCTCCGAAGGAAACTGGACTGTTAATGAAAGAATCATAATGCCAACAATCTGGAATCGTCAGAAGTCATTCATCTGGAAGCAATGTTTGCTGGAAAAGCTTTGGGGAAGCACTGGACACAGCAGCTAGGAAAAAGAAAAGGCACACGGGGTGGCGGGGTGTGAGAAAAGAGGTAATCCTTACATCCTTGGCAGCCTTTGGGTCAGATACGCAGGCAAAGGTGATGTCACAGGTCGAGACCACTTCGGCAGGGGTCCTTCCTAGCCGTGCCCCCTCCTGGATGAACAAATCACACTGCAAAAGGTACAGGACCAAAGGTGAGAAATGGAAACCACTGGACAAAGCAGATCTACTCTACGCTTTGATGCTTTGGAACAGAGGTTTATATCTGGGATGAATGCGTAACCTAAAGACTGCCTCTTCTCTGGACAGACTGCCATCTTCCTCTGTTGCAGTTTTAACTGACAGCAGGTGGCACTGATATTACGCTAAAGGTACAGATATCCAAGCAAAATTCAGTCTTTTAAAACCCATGCTTTGCTCTACCCTCTTTTTCACATCTCACCAGAGCTCAGTCGAGCAAATCCATTTCCAAAACCCATATTGTGTGGGATGTCCTCTCTCACACTATATCATGCAATTTACAAATAGAATAACCAACCTATTGGAACTCTTCTGCTACAGTAACTGAGATGCAGATTTGTATTTCAGAAAACAAATCAGCCCACTGTTGGTAAGGAAAAGTTAACTGTCCACAGTGACATCTTGAGACACCATTTATACTTGGCTCTAACGGTTGTTGTCATCATCATCATCAAACCAAGAACTCACAGCCTATCTGCTCCAATTCCCACTGGCTTTGGTACATTGCTTTAATATCATCTTTTCTAGAGGAAAACCTCACCTTTTCAGCAGTTCGGTTCCAGACTGTAACAGTATGACCCATTTTTAGTAAGTTGGACACGATGCCACTTCCCATCAGGCCCAGGCCAAGGAACCCTATCCTGAGTGTGAGAGGAGAGGGTTATTACTGAAACTCTTCTGGGTTTCAGAAAGGTCGTGAAAACATGGCTGTGTGCACAAGCTTTTAACGAGTAATATGATAACGTCAACATGGTCTGATTAAAGGCTGAAGCATGAGGTTTTTAGACAAATGGATCTAGTTTACATATGTTTTAAATGTTATAAAATTTAAAATTTAAATCCCGGACTGATTTACGGCTACAGCACGAGGATTTTGGAGGAATGGATTTTAATTGCTGTTTTAATTATGTGTAGGCATTGCATTGTTGCCAATTTTGTACGCCGCCCTAAGTCCCTTCGGGTGAGAAGGGCGGGATATAAATGTTGGAAATAAATAAATAAATAAATAATGTATTTTAATCATGTATTTTCATAGTTTTAATTGATGATATGTACTGTTTTTGTTTATGTTCTTGGCATTAAATGTTGCCAATTGTTGTAAGCCGTGCACCAGCTGAAGGCCCCTCCCACCAGTAACATGCTATGCTAATTATATATGTGTGTGTGTGTGTGTGTATATATCTATATATATAAAAGGGTAATGATATTTCGGCCTAGGACAAAACAACAAAACTACACATCCCAGAAACACTAAACTTGGCAGCACAACCCCTCATCCATGCCTCTACGTTCAATACAACAAAAAGCTCCAGCTACTCCAGAAAACGGCCCATAAGCCACAGCAACGCATGGCCGGGCAAAGCTAGTATATATACACACACACATATACATATATACAATTTACAATAATATATAATATATTGTATATGCATATAATATTAATAATATTATTTTGTAATACAATATAATACTAATACAATATAATAATGTTAATTATATATTATATATTACATGTAATATTAATATTACAATCTATATATATAAAAGGGTAATGGAATCACGGCACCGAACAAAACAACTAAACTAAACACCCCACAACCTTGAAAATTGACAGTACAACCTCTCATCCACGCCTCTACATTCATACAAGAAAAAGAAAAAGTAAGTCCTAGCCACAGCAACGCGTGGCCGGGCACAGCTAGTATATTGATATAGTACAATATAGTAATTTATTGCCAGTATTGTGCTATGCTAATAATATAATATTGTATGTAAATTTAATTTGTAAGCTGCTCTGAGTCCCCTTCGGGGTAAGAAGGGAGAGATATAAATGTATTAAATAAATAAATAAATAAATAAATAAGCCACCCTGAGTCCCCGCGGGTGAGAAGGGCGGGGAATAAATGCCGGAAATAAAATAAATAAATAAAATCTTAGTAGAGGGCATAGATGGCGGGCTTTCCTTTAGGGCAGCTTCTCCTGACCAAGGTTCCAGCTTTATGGCAACAGAAATGAACAATGGGGTGCACTCTTTGTAGAAAGGTTTTAGTACAAGGGACCCAATTGTTCTAAGACAATAATACAAACTACAGGTCCAAATGAATTATTAAAAAAATGACTCCGATAAAATAAGAAAACATGACAGTAAGAGGCAAGTTTTTTGGTTTAAAAAGGGAAGTGATCCCTCTCCTTCAGGAACAGTTACAGGGAGGCCTGTGTAACAGAAGTTGTATTTGGCAGCAAATGAATGGATTAACACAGTGCAGTAGAAAATGCCCTGGGTTTGAATTGAAGAAGCATTTCACTTTCTAGTGAAATATAACAATGGCGACAAAGGCCAGAAACAAAAAGGCCAAACCCAAAAGAAGCAAATTCTTAAGCATCTTACTTCCTGCATGTCAGCTCTTCAGCTCACAGCTGCCTGAAATTGCAATGCTTAAGTAAACTGACATGAAAGTATTGTGGCAAGCCACCGTTAGATCAACATCGTGCCCCCGATTCACCTCAGCTTGTATGCTGCCAGGGAAAGAGTTTACCTGAATGCCTTCATAGTTACTTCGATTTCACTTCAGAGAGCCCAAAAAACTAACATCCTCAGATGGCGGCAGTGAAAAACAGGCCACAGCCTCCACTACCGTTGAGGAGGAGGGAAATTGCTTCCGGGGGCAAGGCAGGAAATGCAATCGTGGCTCCTATCACCCTCGAAAGGCAGGCAAGGGGGAGCAGAGGAAGTGCCCAAAGTCACAAGTGTCACAGAAGACTGTTTCTGGAAGGTGCAAGCGTTCCATCTCTGCCTCCTCCTCGGGGCAGTTTGGAATTCATGGTTAAAGAGGCCTTGTCACATGAAGGGCACTGAAATTTGGGTTGAGTAAACAGGGAGCAGAGGCAACGCCCAGCAGATGCTTCAGATAATGCTCTGCTGGGAGACAGGAACTTTCACTTTTTCAGAAAAGCCATTCAAACAACCCAAAAGGGAAACTCGCCGTCCTTCACGGTTGTCTCTGATCTTCCTCTTCAAAAGGAAGCACACAGGAAGGTCATTCTTACTATTTTCTATGCTTATTGCATTTTAACTTTTGCTTCATGTGTTTTAAGATATGTTCTAATATATGCTTTTGTAGTTGCATTTTAAGTATGTTTTAATATGTACTTTTATAGATGTATTTGATTATATTATGATTATTATTTTATCCACACAATCCCCTTGTGAGCTGGGCCAGGCTGGGAGAAAGCAGTAAGCCCAAAAACACAGAACAAGTATTTTATAGTCCAGATTTTACGCTTTTTGCTTCAGAAACCAAGTCAGGAAGACAGAGGGCTTGTAGCCAGGTTACTTGGTTATTAACTGTATCTTCAATTATATAAACACAGTGTTAGATTCACCACAAAACTCAAGTGAAAGACAAACAAAATAAATTATTGGTATTAATCATAACTCTGTCACTAGGTACCATTCAGAGCTTAGAGGAGCTGCTTTTTTGCCACAGTTCCAAGAACTCCCTTCATGGCGATCAACATGTTGGTTAAGGGATTCTGGCAACTGCAGTCCAAAAAGCAAAACTCTGTGACTATAGAAGCTCTACAGAGGACAGCTGTAGAAAAAGTCAAAACACAGAGACACAAAACGTAATGCAAAAACAACAGATTCTTACTTCTTGTCTGTAGGAGTGATGCTGCCATTTATAGCTGTGCTGTCTGCTGCCTGGATGGATGTGGACCCGGTTTCCTAGGAGAGTAAAACACACCCACCAGAGATAATTTTACATGGGGAAGACAGGCAGCAACCAATAAAGGCCAGTCAAAAGCAAAGTCTGCTGTACCTCTTCACACACCTTCAGCTTCTTTGTGATGGCCTGGTAGCAAACAGCTGGCTGCACAGGGAAGGAAAAACAAAACACATTTTGAGTAGGTGCAACAGGCCTGTCTGCTTCCTTGCAGGGGGAAGACCCACGTACTCTGCAGGAAGAGGTTGCTTGATCTGAACATGCCAAGGACCTCCACCCTCAACTCAATTTGTGTGAGAGAAAATACATTCTCCCTTTATTACAAGGGTCCACATGCCCTCCTCCGACCCTCATGTTCAACCTTTTCAACCCAGTGTATTCCTATAGATTAAAAATGTGTCAATAAAGAACAGGAATTACCGAGTTGCCTTGCAGTAATCTGCCTACACACAGCAACTTACTAGCTACTTCTCAAGCCTGTTCTTGAGAATGGAAGGGTTTCAATTAAAGAGATATGTCAGTTCTAACAAATGGCTATTTCCCCCTACAATTGATTTATGGGCCACCCTCTAAGTTTTAGGGACTACCTTTCTGACCGTACTTTTACCCTCACACTAGGAGAATGAATCTGGATTCCTCTATGGGTCAAGAGGGTAAGACCATGCCTACTGAGATCCCCAGCAAAGGTTGGGTTGTTTTTCTACTTCATGCTTCTTTCCAAGAATAAGGTCTTACTCTGCTGCAGTCCTCAATACTCAGGATGCAATAAAAACCACCCGGTGCTCAGGGAGTCCCAATTGAAAGCACGTTTGTTTTGCATCCGCCACCCATCTTCATTTGGAAAGATGGGTGAAAAATCAAAACACTGTGCTCCCAGCTGGCACTTACAAGGCTCCATGAAGGTGCCAGCTGAGAAGCAGGAGGACTTCTCCCCATTGTTTTTCCCACTATGAGGAGGGGGAAGATGTTAATTGTACTCAGTAGGCAATGAGGCAGCAGGATCACTTCCCTGCCTCTCTTCCAATTTGGGGGAAGCCACTTGGTTTCCATAAGTTTTTCCAAAACATGGACTCCTACAGCTCCACTATGGGAGTGGTAGGTCAAAACACTTGCAAGGCCAAATGTTCCACATCCTACTTTATATGATCCAAAATAAAATGGAAATGTTTGTGGAAATCTGAAAAAGAGACAGCCTCCACCATGGAAAGATTTGCATTGAGGAACATGAAATTATTCAGGGTTACTCCAGAGGCTTCAACTCCTGAAGACGATACTAGGCAAGTTCACCACCTAAACCTATGGCTCACCTTCTCTGTCTGGCTAAGCAGGAAGTGATGGAAATGCGGGTCGCCATCTTTCACAGGCTGTAATAGCAAAGAGGCAAACTGAGAAACCAAGACAACCAAACTTCAGGTCAGAGCCCTTGTAGATTCCGATGAAGTTCCTCGATATCCTTCTGTGAACAGTTTTGCTTCTCTCCCTACTTACTACAGGACATGAGCTTTAGTCCCACTAAACTCATGCACTGTTGGCACTTCCTACTGTTTTGGTGATGGATTCAATGAGCAAGAAGGCAAAGAGGGACATGCTCAAAAGGGGCACTATATGGATTATAACCAGCGGGCATGCTGTTTGCCTTGTGCATAGCTGCAGGAACAGACTTCCTGAATGTCCTCTGTTTGTGGGGATTTACCTGGAAACGTATTCAGTTCTAAAGTACAATCAGCCCTACATACCGACAGATTCTGCAGCCACAAATTCCACAAAGCAAACCTTCATTTTGCCATTTTATATAAGAGACACCATTGCATATAATGGGACTTGAGCATTTATGGATTTTGGCATCTACAGAAGGTCCTGTGTTTCGTAAAGTTATCCATTCTCAAAGTCACGTGGAGCAACACCTAGTTTGATTATTCAATAATGAAGGAGGCACGGTAGTGAAAAGCAGCCTTCTTAGTAGATTTCAGTGGTCCCTCTTTTCACCTTCTGTCAGGCGAGACAAACAGAATGCAGAGGTGACAGTGAGAAGAGATGGCCAAGAATCACAGGTGAAAGGAACAGGTCTGACACGAGGTGAACAAGACTACTCAAAATGGAACAGCAATGAAGGAGGTTTCCCTTTAGAGATCCATAAGCTAGGAGTAGGTGCTTCTGTGTAGGAACTTCACAGGTTACTGTGATCCACTAGTAGCGAGGTGGGAATCTGGGGAGGCCGAGAAGCTATTTTCACCCACTTCCCTAGTAGTGCTGATGTGGGTGTTGCCATTGTGGGTCAATTAAAGAGCTAGGCTTTGCACGTGGCTTTCTTAACTTTTGGATCATTTGGGAGCAAAATCCTCTCCAAAACTATCTGGAAATTACTTACTGGACATCAGTAAGAAGTAAGTCTTCGGTGGCTGCAAAAGTGGAGGTTAGGGGCCATCTTTAGCCATACTCTTTCCTTATCCATGACTTAATACCTGCTGCTACAGCCATGGCCTACTGCTTACTTCAACTGAAAAATATGGGTTAAATCACCTCGCCTCCACCTGGTGGCCATTTAAATCCAGCCACGGTGCCGGTCATCATTCTCTTCACTGTGCTGGATTCAGGGATTGTCAGGTCCTGCAGAGAAAGGAAATTTCTGATCAAGAAACCAGTCCCAAAAGCTGTTGTGTGTTCTGGGATACATGTACAGTAGCCATAAAGATATGCTAGAAATCTCATGAGCTGCTTCAAAGTGACTGAAATGAAAATCCATGCAGCAATATCTCAGTATGCTTATTCAGAAGCAAGTTTCACATAGCTGATCTAGATTTATTTCCTTGTAAACATGCATCACTATCACATTCTCAAAGGAGAACATTTTCATACCTGCTGCCTTATCAGTTTCACACCTGGGGTAAAGCTAATTTGATCTCCCTCATTTAATTTTCTATTTTCCTCCTTTCCATTATCACGGAGAAAACACCAAAATACAATGTGGGCACAGTAAGTATTACCAAAAGCCTTCCCCTTTCAAATGCACTGACATTTCCCTCCCTTTCTTTCTAATTCTTCTGGAATTGGAAGGATGCCAATGGCACATTGTATTCCCATCTATTTCAACCACTGGAGGGAAAAGACAAGGATACACAGAAACCTGGCACACAATTCCTTTCTTGTTTTACCATCTTCAGTGGATTCCCACTGTATGTCTTGCAACCACATCGTAATTAAGAGACTATTTTAAAAGTAGAAATGAAACATGTTTGATTTCTTTCCTGGATAAGAATATGTGATTTGAAGCTGGCCTTTTCAACCTTTAATCCTCCAGGTGGTTTGGACTTTAGCTCCCAGAATTCCTGACCATTGGAAAAGTTGGCAAGGGCTTCTGAGAGTTGGGAGGCGCAAACATCTGGAGGCCCTAGGGTTGAAGAAGCCTGATTCAGAGCCTGGTGCTCTCCAAATGTGCTGGACTAAAATGACCACTGCTCTACCAGCATCTCTAACCATAGCAAACAGTTTATTTGGCATGGTGGGAGTTTCAGTCTAACAGAAGGTTGATTCAGATAACAACTGGCTGTTGTGAGCCTCCTGTTTCCCCACCAAGTTGTGGCTTTTACAGTTCCACCCTCAACTGGGCAAAGTCCGGGCATTAGTGGCCTTAAATCATCTTAGTTGAAAGGCTGCAAGACAGTTACACAAAGAGAACAGCCACACAACCACAGTCTTATAACTTGCTAGGCAGGTGTTAAGAGAAAACATGGACTGCAATTCTAGGCATAACTTACCCAATATCTATAGAACATAGCAGAACTACACAAAAGTGACAGTCGGTTATAGAAAGAACCACTGAGAAGCATGGAATGAAAATATTACTAAAAACCACCGGTATCTGGGACATGTATAATTGGATCTTTCTCATAAAAGATATGAATAATCAAGACAGATGACAGAAGTCTGCATGTGAAGAATGCCATTTTAATAGTTCCCTGGAATATTAAAAGCATTCAAACCCTGATTTGATTGTAACTTCCCTGCTTTTCAAAATAAATTCATGCTCAAAGGAGAATAATGTATGCCAAAAAGCTGCTATTCTTCTTGCCATCCTTCTGTTTTTCAAGATCAAGTTTGAAGGATGTGATTTACTACATCAAAGTAAGCACTGATGCCCCTTCCAAAAGAATAAGGGAGTATATATGCATATTAAAAAAAACCAAGGGCTCTGGAAATGCATAATTTCAGTTTAGCACATAAAGAAGAATCTCAGTTTTCCTACTTTCTATACAATCAAATGTTCGCACTCTTTTGATGTTAATTTACTCTATCTTATAAGGTAAAATTTCAATAAAAATATTTTTTTTTAAAAAAGAAGACTTAAGGAAACCAGAACTCTAGTGTGAGAAATTTCTCAATGCTCGTAGGGTATTGATCATTAATGACGCATCAGTGCGAACCTCCCCAGACCACTGATGTTCAAACCCAAAGCCGACAAAGATCAGTACCACACCTTTTAAAAGGGAAAAGATACAACTTGTCTGGGGAAGAGAGGCTCATAATTCTAATAAATAGCAGCCCCTCCAAAACAGTGCTCCACACCATAGTGAGAAAGTCAAAAGCAGGGAGGTTCCAACTTTCTTTAAAAAATCACAGAATGACAAAGGTCCCTCTTCTACACTGCCAGATAATCTAGGTTATACAGCAGAAAATCTACATTACCTGATTTGAACTGGGTTATCTTAGTATACACTGCCATCTAATCCAGTTCAAAGCAGATAATGTGGATTTTTTTACAGCTGTGTAGAAGGGGCCTCAGACTGCACAAGAATCTACACAGAAGTGCCCAAAGGACAAGAAAGGCAGGAAATTGACAAGTTTGTCATGTTTATCACCATTTTGGTTACTTTAGGGAAGGGACTATCATCACAATTTGAGAGCCATAGAGCCCATGTATTAACATTTCCATCAAATGAAAGTCCTTTAATTTTTTCTCTTTCTCTTGGGTACTCAGGTTGGATATAACTAACAATTACAGTAGAAATCAGAGAAGAAGAAATGCTTTTGGAGTTCAATGGCCCAGTAAGAAGACTTCCTTTTAAAATATTCTGTTGGTTTGTATTTTTTCTCTTGTTCTGTTCCATTTTCCAGGCAAAAATAAAAAGGGACCCTGTCTTAAAGGAAGCATTAATCTTCACATTCTGCAAGAGTCCATTTTTCATATTATGTCTGTGAAATAACAGATTGATTGGTACTCTTGGTTTATAGGGAAAGCTTTCCAAATGGCCACAGCAATGAAGTAATCTGGTTCACTAGTAGGGGGTACATTCCATCTGGACAAGCTCACAGGACATGAGCGGAGACACGCCACAAAACACAGACCTTCTCATCTTTGGGGGGACGCCCTCGCTTCCGGGGGCTCTGCTCATATGTTCTCTTCAGCAGAGGTTTGATCCCTCGTTCAGAGGAAATGGAGGAAGCCCTCTTTTTTGCCTTTCCTTCAGACAACCCAGCTTTGTGCTTCTCTTCACCCATGGACTGCTTGCCCCTCTCTTCACTGGAATTCCGCCGGTTCTTCTCTTCAGTCGAATTGTGAGAAGATGCCTGATTTATTACAGAACAGAAGGGTAAGATGGAACAAGAGCCGGAAATGGTTTTGTTTTCCTCACACTGATAAAACCCAAGGGTGACAAGTCAGGATAAACATTTAATGGAACATCAGTGCTGTGAACTCAAGTTTTAATAGGTTCCAGCTATTGGCTAAGAAAACACAAAAAGAATAGAAAAGCAGATGAATATGGAAAAGCCAATTTAAGAAGAAAAAAAACTGCAGAGTAAAAAAAACCCATAATCCAATGCTGTAGTATCTCAACAGAAACTTTCAGAAGCATGCCGGGAAATGTGAAAACCAACTGCTTTACGAAAGCCAATATAATCATAAGTCATTGTTTCAAAGAGGCCACTTACTGCCCCTGCCTGGTGACAGTGGGAAAAAAGGTTATAAAACCCTAATTCATTACTCACCTGGTCTTTGCCTTTGGCTTTCTTGAGAAATTCTTCCACAGCATCGACAGCTTGCTGGAACCTTTTGCCTTTGTTGATTTTGATCATTTCTTCTTTGTGGGCATGATAAGGCTTCAACTGCTCCACTTTAATCCAGGCACTAAGAAATAAATAAAAATGAGATCATCAAGTATCACTGCTGTTCTTTTGAATCTGGTGAATAGGCAAAATCCTCAAACACTTGCTATAACCTCTGAAGGGAATGGATAGATGGGGCTTGCTGCTATCTCTATAGACTCGTAAGAGTTGGAAGTCACCACAAGGGCCACTGAGTCCAACTTCATTCTGCAACACTGGAATACACAATCCAAGTCCTCCTGACAGATGGACATCCAGCCTCTGCTTAAAAATGGCCAGAGGAGGAGACACCATCACCCTCCACTGTCACTTTAAAAGTCTTCTTTTACCAACTGACAAATTCAATTTACATTTGCTAAAGTAATGAAAATGCAGTATATGCTAACACCATGCTTCTCCACAAGCGTTCTAAAGTTTTAAAATACCATTTCCCCTGAAGGCAGAAAAAGTAGGTACATACTGGTCTTCAGTCCCAAAAAACTTGACAAAGAAGCACTTCTTCCCACGAGGCTTCTTCAGATCCTTAGGCGGATTAACAATCTGTCAGCAAAAAATACACAAAAGACTTAAGAGACAATGAAGGCTGAATTTTGCATTAAGCATTCTCACTGTAGTCCCTCCAACATCTGTTTTGATAAAAAAATAATAATGATGAACCAATGTTTATAGAAAATACCTCCCAACTAAAGATAGACCTGTACTAGGAAAAAAGACAGCAGATATAGGTTCCCGGCTATAGTATGCTACCTTTGGTCCTCATTCTACCACAGATTAACAACCCTTCTGGAAGCCACATTTATACAGACAGGTAAAACAAGTAAAGGTTTTTGTAATCTAGCTCTTTGAGGATCTTTAATTTTAGGAAATATCCTAAGAACTTCCACTATGCCATCAGCAAGGGAAGCAAAGCTCTAGCATTTCTGCACAGGTATCAGTATTTACCCATTAGACTGTTCATGCCATAAGGATAAAAAATTATGCCACTCTGGCATTGGCTAAACTTTGTTGGTATTCCTGCAAGTGGACAGGCAGCATAAGTATTCTTCACACAACACGTTATCAGACAGATTGCAACTGTCCTTGGCACAACATCTTTATGACAAGAAAAAAGCTACAAAAGCAAAATGGAGGCCTAGCCAGACATTTGTCACAGCTGTCAGCCATTTCTCAGGTTTCTCCAAGACTGTGGAAGAAAACATCATGCCTGCGCAGAGCCTATGCTTCAGCAGTGCACTGAAGAAAACCATACTGAAAGATTAAGAAGGAGGAGTTCAATGTATGAGTTCCCACTCAATCTCTATTTGCTTGCCATGGTTACTGAAACTATTTTTTTTAACACAGGCTGGGATGGATTGATTGATGGTACAGAAGCATGTGTTTCTGAACACAGCAATAAAAGAAGCTTGGGTCGCTTCTTAATCAGAAGATTATGTTGTGATTTTTTTACCTATAAAATACACTGTATTCCTGTGCACTCATGTGAGGAAATTATTTTCTTTTGGCTGTAAAACTATGCATAATGTTTTGGGAATAAGCCCCACCGATCTTAATGGGATTCACTTCTGGACAAATACAGAACCAAAGTATACATAACAATTAAAGGTAGCGCTGAGACTGACTTATGGAAGGGGAAAACCAGTTTGACAGAAAGAAGGTAATGATTAAGTAGCTGTAGCCAGGGATACGATTCATTTCTAAACCCACCCAAATCTCCCTACTGGTTCATTGTTAAGATATGTTTCTTCCTCTAAGAAGAATGCCACAATATAGTTTGCCTTGTGTTTTTGAGGTGGAATATAAATTTGTAAAAATGAATGCAGTAACTTAAGCGCCTATTAAAATCTACTTAAAAACTCACCTTCCCTGGCCAAGGAGGATATCGGCCCAGCTTCCCCCTAAGAAAAAAACAGAAGTGAGCCAGAAACTATCAAAAGAACAGTAGCAATTCTTCAAAATCCTTCCTCCACAAAGCCCCTAAAAACGAAAAACACGAGTTATTTAGTGAAGGATTTGTGACAATATTTCTCCTGAAATACTATGAAATAGTAGAGTCCAGGCAGGGCCTTAATATAATATTCTGCACTGTAACTGTTTCCCAAATGACAAGCAGATTTGCAAATGTGACAAACAAGCGATTCATTAAGACTCGTTTGTGCTATTACTTGTGCACTCGTTCCTGTGTCATTACAGAATCTCACATCTAATCTCTAACTTGTTTACAGATCTAACAAACATGGCTCAGAATAAAATGGGGGAAAGACTACCGAAATAACAAAGTTTAGAAGCAACATGAGCATACAAAGTTAACAAAAACTAGCACATGGTTGTTTCTGAAGCCAGAAATTTGAATAATATTGCAGGATATGAGACCTTCTGTTCTGTTCTTGTTTCCCCAATAAACTGAAAGAGAGAAAGACATAGAAATGTAGGTAATCAGGGAAAGAAAGGTGGATCAACAATGAGTGGCAACCAGCCATGCATTTGGACAATGATATTCCTACAAATGGAGAGCGTCATGCTAATGTAATAACCAAAGAAACAATTCAAAGCTCATTCTCATGTTACATGGGAATTTTCACTTGAATTAATATGTAGTAAACCATTGTTAGGAAGAGTAGAACCGAACAAAACAAAAACCGGAAAAAGTATCACCTTGTACTTACTTTGCTACGCACATTTAATAATTTCACACTGCTACCAGTGAGGTGCTTCTGGAAAAATCTCAGGCAATCACAACCAGGATTGTTCAATTTGGTTTCTTTAAGATAAGATTGCACACTGGGATCTTGTTTCATGAACATCCAACTATACAGAATAAGAACTGGAAATCCTAAATGAGAACGAACTTCACATAAGGGAAAATCAACAGCAAGCAGGGTCGGGCCCACTTAATATTTAGACAGGAGACAACAAAAGACTATCAAGAATCTCCATGACTCTATCATGCTCAAGGTAATGATTAAGTTAATGATCATCCCACCTGATCTCTCAATTCTAACACACGATCAAGCAAATAAACTTCATCAACTCATATCCAGAGCCTTATCACTAAAATTATATAGGCTGACTTCCAGCAACCTCTTTTGTGGGACAAGCATTTAAGAAAAAGATTTGTGACGTTTAAGAGGATAAAATGTAAAAAGGGAGTAATGGGACAGCAGAGATGTATCAAACACAGTAGAGCAGTTCCCATGTGGTTCTTAATATGGGATTCAGAGTCTCTGTGAGGCAGAGAATTCTGTTGCAACTCTTGGCAAATATAATTAAGAAATATGGTTAGCTTTCAAGGAGAACTTGAATCCTAACCTGAATCTGAGTAGAAAGCCTTTTATTGTGGCACAAAAGCACAGAATTTCTATCTATATCATGGTTGCACTAGACACCTATCTCTCAAGGATGTCAAAAGGAACAAGAGCCTGTGATTACTACTAGACTGAGGCAGCAATCCTTATCTTAAAGAAAGCTCTATGGGATTTACTTCAGAATAAACAAGTACAATATCAAACTATAGGATTACGCCCAAGGTTAAACCACACTTCAGTTGTGGACTCTACCTCACAATATAAGAATGACAAACCTAAATTACTAGGAAAACAGATTCTTCCAAGTAATTCTTTATATAACAAAAATTATTCTTAGTTTTGTGTATCAGAATTCTATTCTGAAAAACTGAATGAATCCCAAAAATAATAAAATATCCAAAATGGCTAATTCATCTATTTCATTTATTTACTCCATTCATTTCCCAAGGGCACATGGTAGAGCTCCAAAATTGGGAATTCAGGAAGCTTTCTTATTATTGAGTCAGATTAAATCCATACTATCAACAGCAACTGGCAAGGTTTTGAACTCTCCAGGGTTTCCTGCCCTGAAAACCTATAGGCTGGGCCTTAAACAATCTATAGAAAACATGTGCCCTCTCACTAAAGGATGTCATCTCTTCTTACCTTTCTTTAAAAGGAATATTTAACATTTGGACACCACTTTGTTCAAACTTAGCTCAACAGTTCTTACAGCAACCCATAAATATCTTTAGTCAGTATCATTTTCCAAACAAAGACAGAGAGCTAAAATTAAGAAAAAATGGATTGTCTATGGCAATATACGATTTAATCCAGGGACCATGTATCTCATGTCTTATTCTTAATTATACCAGCTGCATTTATGCATCAGTCATATGCATCTTTATATTTGTGAGCCCAAATAAATCTATGAAAACGTGTTTCTAAGTACAGATATGCCACAAAAATAACATATCAACATATAAGAGAGTTTGTAAGATCTGTGTGTTGCCAGAGCTCTGTTTCCAAAATTAAAGGCCTAACCCAGCTGGCCTACTATAAATGGAAAATACCTTCCCCCATTGCCCCTTTGAAAAGGAAACTACACTTACTTATGTCTTTCTCTTAGCCTTTTCTTGTTCAAATTGCAGTGAACCAGGCATGAAGAGAAGCCCCCTTAACTTGTGAGTCAACATGCCTAACCACCTCTTTTTAAAGAAGGGGGTTGCATGTTTAAAATTAGATGATTTCATAAATATCCTGTTTGGATATTTCATGTTTAGAATGATGGTGCATCAGGAGATAAGTACAGTAGAGTCTCACTTATCAAAGACTCGCTTATCCAAGGTTCTGGATTATCCAAGGCATTTTTATAGTCAATGTTTTCAATATATCATGATATTTTGGTGCTCAATTCGTAAACACAGTAATTACAACATAACATTACTGTGTACTGAACTACTTTATCTGTCAAATTTGTTGTATAACATGTTTTGGTGCTTAATTTGTAAAATCATAACCTAATTTGATGTTTAATAGGCTTTTCCTTAATCCCTCTTTATTATCCAAGATAATCACTTATCCAAGGTTCTGCCGGCCCGTTTAGCTTGGATAAGTGAGACTCTACTGTACATTTAAAGAAATCCTCCTCAAACTATGATGAAATAAATGTTAGAAATAGTAACTGCACAGCGATAGGTTTGCAGATTTCTGTAATGTTCTCATTTGGAGAACTTGGTTAGTTATCTCTTGCATGCAACAATAGACAAGGCTCTATCTTAGGCATGGGCAAACTTGAGCCCTCCAGGTGTTTTGGACTCCAACGTGTCTGCCGCTATGACCCACCTTGAAATTTAAGATCTTCACCTGCTGGTGGTCCCGTCAGCCTCACAGGTGTGGCTGGTAGGGACGAGAGACAAGGCCTTTTCAGTAGTGGCTCCCCACCTACCCTGTTTCCCTGAAAATAAGACATCCTCTGAAAATAAGACCTAGTAGAGGTGTTGCTGAATTGCTAAATATAAGGCCTCCCCGGAAAGTAAGACCTAGGAAAGTACGTACCATAGATTCTTGTACATGGAAAAAATGGAAGTAACAAGAAAGTCTTGTTAGGATTCACAGTTTGTCTGGTTATGCTGGTTTGTGATGACAACTACTGTATAGTATATAATAAATGTTCATTTTTTGTTCAACAATAAATGTGAATTCTTCTTCATGGGAAAAATAAGTCATCCCCTGAAAATAAGACCTAGTGCATCTTTGGAAGCAAAAATTAATATAAGACACTGTCTTATTTTCAGGAAAACAGGGTATGGAACGCCTTCCCAAATGATGTCAGGCAGGCTCCCTCCCTCCTATCTTTCCGCAGAAAAGTGAAGACCCGGTTGTGGGACCAGGCCTTCAATCAATAATAGCAACATCAATTATTACCATCCTAGAACTCAATAACAGACCAATTATTAGACTTGAAATGTGCCAACTGTGTATTTATATGTATATTTTTATCAATATTTAATGTATTTAATTTTAATTGATTGAATTGTCTGTAATGTTTTTATATTGTGTTTTATTGTAAGCCGCCCTGAGTCCCCTATGAGTGAGAAGGACGGGATATAAGTATTGTAATAAATAAATAAACTCCCACCATTCCTGACAGCCTCAGGCCCCTTCCTTTTCCCACTCAGCCGCTTAAGGAAAAGGAAGGGACCTGAGGCTGTTAGGAATGATGGGAGTTGAAGTCCAAAACCCCTGGAGGGCCCAAATCATAGAATAGTAGAGTTGGAAGAGACCTCATGGGCCATCCAGTCCAACCCTCTGCTAAGAAGCAGGAAATCGTATTCAAAGCACCCCCGACAGATGGCCATCCAGCTTCTGCTTAAAAGCCTCCAAAGAAGGAGCCTCCACCACAGTCCAGGGGAGAGAGTTCCACTGCCGAACAACTCTCACAGTGAGGAAGTTCTTCCTGATGGTCAGGTGGAATCTCCTTTCCTGTAGTTTGAAGCCACTGTTCTGCATTGTCTGCAGGGCAGCAGAAAATAAGCTTGCTCCCTCCTCCCTATGACTTCCCCTCACGTATTTGTACATGGCTATCATGTCTCCTCTCAGCCTTCTCTTCTGCAGGTGAAACATGCCCAGTTCTTTAAGCCGCTCCTCATAGGGCTTGTTCTCTAGACCTTTGATCATTTTAGTTGCTCTTCTCCGGATGCTTTCCAGCTTGTCAACATCTCCCTTCAATTGCGGTGCCCAGTATGTTAAAAATAGTAACTGCACAGCGATAGGTTTGCAGATTTCTATAATGCTCTCATTTGGAGAACTTGGTTAGTAATAATAATAATAATAATAATTTTATTTTTATACCCCGTCCCATCTCCCCGAAGGGACTCGGGGCGGCTTACATGGGGCCAAGCCCAGACATCAGACAATATAAAAGCATAGCAATAAAACAAGTCAACCAACAATAAAACAAATCATAAAACAAATGAGGTCACATACAATAAATACAGTTGAGTCTCACTTATCCAACGTTCTGGATTATCCAACACATTTTTGTAGTCAATGTTTTGAATGCATCGTGATATTTTGGTGCTAAGTTTGTAAATACAGTAATTACTACATAGCATTAATGTGTAATGAACTACTTTTGCTGTCAAATTTGTTGTATAACATGATATTTTGGTGCTTAATTTGTAAAATCATAACCTAATTTGATGTTTAATAGGCTTCTCCTTATTAGCCAACATATTCGCTTATCCAACGTTCTGCCGGCCCGTTTATGCTGGATAAGTGAGACTCTACGGTATACTGATAAAAACCTGGGTTGGCATGCAACAATAGACAAGGCTCTAGCTTAGGCATGGACAAACTTGAGCCCTCCAGGTGTTTTGGACTTCAACTCCCACCACTCCTAACAGCCTCAGGCCCCTTCCTTTTCCCCCTCAGCCGCTTAAGAAAAAGGAAAGGGCTGAGGCTGTTAAGAATGATGGGAGTTGAAGTCCGAAACCCCTGGAGGGCCCAACTTTGCCCATGCCTGGTTTAAACATTTTAGGGCCTTACCTGAAACCGGGCTTCCTGGTTCGGGGCAAGCGGGTAAGGAGGCGGGGCCTCCTCCCTCATTCGCTGCCTCATTCCCTGCTCGTCCCTTGGGCCTGGCTCGGGCCTTGCCCTGGAGAACGCCCAGCCTCTGAGGGAGGGGGTTCTCATGCCCAAGGCCCGCTTTTACCTCAGCTTCTCACTCGACAGGCCTCACCCGCCTCTGTAGGCCGCAACCAAGCCTCGCCAGAGTCGGCACTCACCACACTAAGTCTCCCTGCCGCAGGTTCACCGGAGGAGCAGCCGCCGCTGCAGCCGCCGCCGCCGCCGCCATTTTCCCGGCGCCGCCGCTGGGCCCGTCGACGCCACACCCCTCCACCTCTTCTCCGTCTCCCTCACACGACACACACTCGAACTCCCTTCCTGCCCCGGTTTCCCCTCAGAGGGAATCCACTCCGGGCGGACGGAACAGAAATCCAGGCCGTTCAAGAGGGTTGGAGGGAGCCGAGCCGGGATTGGTGGAAGGCGCGTCACGTGGCGCTCGGCACTCTGGCGTCACGTCATCCTCCATTTCCGGCTTTGTTTCCTTCTCTCCCCCTCCCACCGACAACAACAACTTCCGGGGTGAGGATGGCGAGGGATTGGATCCGGGGCAACCACAACAGACAGGGAGGATGGTTGAGGAGCCGGAGACAAGGCCGGTAAGGCTCCACGGGGACAGACGGGGCGCAGGGAGGGACAAACCTCCTCTCAGGCGCCGGGAGAGGGACCTTCTCCTCCTCGGGCTCCCGAGGCCTCGCTTGGGTGAGGAAGGGAAGGGACTATGGAGGGCTTGGCGGAGGTGAGGCCTGCCTGGGCGTTGTAGTTCTATGTGTTGTCGAAGGCTTTCATGGCCGGGATCACAGGGTTGTTGTATGTCTTTCGGGCTGTGTGGCCATGTTCCAGAAGTATTCTCTCCTGAAGTTTCGCCCACATCTATGGCAGGCATCCTCAGCCACACAGCCCGAAAGACATACAACAACCCGTTGTAGTTCTCTTTGGCAGAGGAATGCAAAGGCCTTCGCCCTGAATGGAATTGTGACAGCTTCCTCGTTAGTAAAGCAAAGCAAAACCCGAGTGTCTTTAAAACAGAATAGGCGCGGGCCAACTTCGGCCAGTGGTTCTCAACCTGGGGTCCCCAGATGTTTTTGGCCCACAACTCCCAGAAATCCCAGCCAGTTTTCCAGCTGTTAGGATTTCTGGGAGTTAATAATAATAATAAACGTTATTTTTATATCCCGCCCCATCTCCCCGAAGGGACTTGGGGCGGCTCACAACAGGGACAAGCCCGAAACAACGACACAACATATTTGACGAAAACTTAAAACATTTCAACAATACACAAAATAAAATAATGGACAATACGTTAAAATCCAAGCAGATAAAATCAGAGTAATTAAAAGCAAACCAGCGGGGACAGGTTTCATAAAGTGCGGTATTATGGAAATATTTAACAGTGATAAAGTGCCATACGGTTTTAAAACATAAAGAAGTATTCTGATGACAGCTCTATTGGGCCTGTTCATTCAAACGCGCTCTGGAACAACCATGTTTTCAATTCCCGGTGGAAAATGGGCAGGGAAGGAGCTAACCTGATCTCCTTAGGGAGAGAGTTCCAGAGCCGGGGGGCCACTGCCGAGAAGGCCCTCTCCCTCGTCCCCACCAGCCGCATTTGAGACAAAGGCGGAAGCGAGAGGAGTGCCTCCCCGGATGATCTTAGGGTTCGCGTTGGTTCGTAGGAGAGGAGGCGATCACAGAGATAGGCAGGTCCTGAACCGTTAAGGCTTTCTAGGTAATAACCTGCACCTTGAATTGGGCCCGGAAACTTATCCGTAGCCAGTGAAGGCCAAAATCATCTGGGGACCCAAGGTTGAGAATCACTGCTCCAGGGTGTATTTGGACTTCAACTCCCACAATTCTTAACAGGCAAACGTCATCCCTCCCTCCCGGTGTTTTATTATTTATTTATTTATTTCTATCCCACTTTTCTCCCAGATCGGGACTCAAAGTGGCAAACATGTAAACAAAATATTATTATTATTATTAAAACTTTATTATACTCCGCCACCATCTCCCCGCAGGGACTCGGGGCAGCTTACAATGTTACAAAAGAACAACACACATACATTAACACAATATGCACAGGTTAAAACACAATATGGTAATGAAAACAAAAATTAAAACAAAAGTTAATACAACAGTAATAGTATCAAACAACCACCAATACAATTCAGTCAAATTCATAGGTGGGGGGACTGTAGCAGCAATATAAATATAAAAGTAGAATCATTAGATTAAAATACCCAAATAAGAGGGACCTAGTAGAATTCAGAATAGAGTTATATTGAGGCTGGTCATCCAATGGCTGTCTCTCCAAAAGCCAACCTAAACAACCAAGTTTTCAGTTGTTTCTTAAAGGATGGTAGGGCAAAGATAAAGGTTTCCCCGGACGTTAAGTCCAGTCGTGACCAACTCTGGGGGTTGGTGGTCATCTCCATTTCTAAGCCGAAGAGCCGGCGTTGTCCATAGACACCTCCAAGGTCATGTCGCCACTGGCATGACTGCATGGAGCGCCGTTACCTTCCTGCCTGAGCAGTACCTATTGACCCACTCACATTTGTATGTTTTCGAACTGCTAGGTTGGCAGAAGCTGGGGCTAACAGCGGGCACTCATTCCGCTCCCGGGATTTGAACCTGGGGCCTTTTGGTCCACAAGTTCAGCAACTCAGTGCTTTAACACAGTGCCACCAGGGGCCCCAAACAAAATATTACATACCATAAAAATAAATATAATTACCAAACCAAAACATATCTGATAAAAAATTATAAACCCCACAACATGTATAGTACAAAATTAGGAATTGTGGGAGTTGGAGTCCAAAACACCTGGAGGGAGGGCTGAAGTTGGCCCTGCCTGCTGTAGAATGAATGCAGTTCGACCCTTGGTTTTAACTGCCACACCTCGCTGCTATGAAACAATGTGAGTTGTAGTTTTACATAGTCTTAGCTTTCTCTGCCAAAAGCGAGCTGGTGCCTGGCCAAACTACAACTCCTAGAATTCCATAAAAGCCAGGGCAGTGAAAATAAAGTCAAATGGCATTCATGTCGCAGTCTAGATCAGGTATGGGCAAACTTTGGCCCTCCAGGTGTTTTGGACTTGAACTCCCACGATTCCAAACAGCGGGTAGGAATTGTGAGAGTTGAAGTCCAAAATACTTGGAGGGCCAACGTTTGCCCATGCCTGGTCTAGATACTTTAAGAAAAAGGGGAATTTATAAAAAAGGGGAATTTATAAAAATCTTAGTGAACGACAACCTTGGGGTAGTAGCCGCAGGGTTTGGTGAGGCAATTTAGCCAAATAAAGGTGATTTTATGACTCCCAAGATGCCAAGCTCAGGCACTGAGAGGCAGATATAGTAGGACTCAAGAAATAGGATCCTTTACTCTTGCTCTCTTCATGGCTTTTAGAAGTCTTTTTCCTCAGAGAGATATTGTTTTGAAGCAGCTATCCCTAAGGAAATGACTTCTGCCAAGGTGATCTCCCAAGCTTGTTGTTTGTATGCATTTCAGATTGTGTGCCCTGGGAAAACAGAATGCCACACTGCTGTCATAAGCCCAGTTGTTCAGAGACAGTCTTTATTAGTAAATACTTTATACTGTCACAGATTCTCATCTGAGCCATTGCCCTGAATCCTTTTTGTCACCTACTTTTGAAGAATCTTCAGTTTGTCGTTGTACTTTTAAGAGAATGGAATATCTGGGTGTTTTTATGCTTTGTTCGTCAAGTGCTAGAATTTAGATATATTTTTAAGAAGCATCTGTCAAGAGTTCAGCTTAAAATGCACTCTGCAAAACGTCTGGTCAGACTACTGTTCAATATATCATGTACTGTTTGTCTGTCAGTCATCGTTAAAAGATAGAAATTGTCTTGGTGGATCATAGATAAAGTTCACCAGTCATGTTTTTAACTGTTCTATTGGCTGGTGCTCAAGAAGGGCATGAAAGTGGCAGTAACCCATTGCTGCTGGACCCCAGAATTAAAATTAATGTACGCTTGTCTAACAATAGGATTTCCAGTCCTATCCTATGTATGTATTTACTCCACAAACTAGTCAACTAGGGCTGCATTCCCTGGCAGTTTTGTTGACTCAGGGAAGGACCCTTGAAGGACTCAGCCAAGATAAGGGGCTGAGGACCACAAGTGACCCATGGGCTGCACTTCAGACCTGAGTTAGTAACAAATTCTATGGCGGTTGAGTCAAGTGTGAGGTTCCTTTTAGACCCATCCTTGCAATTACAGTGTTCAGCAAAAAACAACAAAATCTATGCATGGTACCTGTGTTGATTTTTGTGGCTGGCATGTTTTTGTGTTCTTAGGTTAAAATATGAAGAAATGTCTTTGGAATAAAGCTGCACAAGCATGGCCTGCAGGCCAGAAATCTGGATTAATTTGGACCTGAGTGTTAATAGACTTTTGCTTGGCAGAAATACAGAGGAAATAAAGGAGCAAATGTATCCAGTTTTCTGCACATCATGCCAGCCATCTGCATGGGGAAAGGCCAAATGCAAGAGGCGATAACCCCGACTAACCTTAGTCTTGAAGATTACACTGAAACTGACTCCCTTCAGAACATTTCCTCTCCTTCCTTGTTTTCTACTTGGTGTCAAATTGGATTGCATCAAGGCTATAACTTTTTCCCCAAATTGGGTCTGTAAATACACTGCTATGGGCTGATTCTTTGCCTCTTTGAAACAAGAAATTGTTGTTTTTTTGTCTATGTACTTTAAAGTGCAATCCAGCATCCTTACCAGTATTCTGCATTTGATATCTATTTTTCTGCGTGTTTCTTACTGGTGATGCTTCTGCCTCCATACTGGTGCAGTTTTTGGCTGACCAAAATTATGCCTTGAGAGCGGCTGCAGTGTAAGAATAGCCATGACGGAACCTCACAGGGTCCAGCTCACTCCTCTCTCAGGACCTCTGAGCACCACTTTACTGAAAAAAGCACGTCGGGAAGATGCTGCAGGAACGGAGCACATGCAGGAAGCGGAACCTACGGCTGCAGCCGTTCGCATTGCCCTAGCCCTCTTTGAACCGGATCACAAGCGCTGTCCGGAGTTCTTTTATCCTGAACTATTGAAGAATTCACGTGGAAAAGGGAAGAGCAGTTCTGCTGGAGAAAAGGTATATATATATATTTGTTCTCTGATGTGCGTATTTCAGAACAATGATTGGGCAAGTAGGAGTCCCCTACATTTTGACAAACTAGTATTTCACCCATTTTGTAATTAATGGAAATAACTGCACCCAGTCTCTGGGCACATACCCTTTTGGAAATAAATGCCAATCATAACCTTATTGAAAAGGAAAAATGATGTCATATCTGTTTGGCAAATGTGAATTTCCATGAACATATGAGACCATCTTTTGAAAATCACTAGTCAAGAAAAGCATGACCTTGTTAGAAATCAACCTTCTGAACAAGTGATATTCATTTTGCACCATTTTCTTTCTCTGCAGAAGAGAGACCTTGCTGATCCCTTCAATGATGATGAAAAAGAGAAGCACAAAGTGGAAGCACTTGCCAGGAAGTTTGAAGAGAAATACGTAAGCTTCTACATCACACCTGTGTGACAGATACAGTATATTTTTGTTATAAAAATGCAGCTGCATTCAAACCCAGGATTGTCCTCATGTTTGGAGTGTATATGATACCAAGCACTACTGAAGTAATTCATAGTGGTGATTTCAGGACAAGTGATAATCAAGTGCAGGACACTTTGGTTTGCACTCTGTTACCTTTCTATCCTAGTTTATATTTTTATCCTTGTCTCTTGTCTGTTTTCCCATGTGAACTGCCTTTATCCTACTGTTTTACTAATGATTTACGTGGCAGGTTAGTGAGAGCAAGACTGCCTTATCTAAGAACATGCATTGAACTTCATAACTCAGTGGAGCATTGAACCCCAGGCATCTGGAGTTAGACTTCTGGGCACATTATGCTATATTATCATTGCCTTGCTATGGATTTTATAGTGGCTTGGCCTAGATTTTATGAGAAGTTTAGCTATAAATAGCCTCATGATGATTGCCTAGGTTTCAGTGTGGTCCACCTTGGATTGTACTCAGACTGTTTTCCTTTTCTGTTTTAAAATATACGAGATACAATGTCAGTTTTAGGCATGTCTATCAGTCCTTGGTGCCAGCAGATGGGTTTTTGCTGGATTTAACAGTGGAACATATTCTGTTCAGTTGTGGATAAACATGATCTTTCTGATTTCAGGGTGGAAAGAAGCGCCGGAAAGACCGTGTTCAGGATTTGATTGATATGGGCTATGGATATGATGAATCTGATTCCTTCATTGATAATTCTGAAGCAGTAAGTAATGAAAGGGGGGCGAGCACGGTGTTGTCTGTATGCAGCCCAAGTTGTTAATGTCAAGGAGAAATACAATATAGCTAAGGAAGGGAAAGTACAGCTGTTTGTTTACTGTATTACTGATTGGAGAATAACATCCAATAATAATAATAATAATAATAATAATATAATTTAATACCCACCTCTCCTGCAGTTATCCCAGTTTTGCGCTAAACAAAGCACACCTCAGGTTGATCGATCTCTCTGCTTTTTTCCCAGTATGATGAGCTTGTTCCGGCATCATTAACAACCAAGTATGGAGGCTTTTACATCAACTCTGGAACCCTTCAGTTCCGACAGGCTTCAGAATCGGAAGATGACTATATCAAAGAGAAAAAGAAGAAATCTCCTAAGGTCTGGAATTGTGATGTTCTGAGTTTATTTCTGCGTTTGTGTTTAAACATAGCCTTCCGTAAAGTGTACTCGTGTTTCTGACTGATAAGAGAAAACAGTGAGTACCTCACTTTTTTTTCTAATCTCACCTCAAGTTAGCTAGTAAATGATATTTCTGGGTTGTTGTTTTTTTCAAACTATGAGCTTGTATCCAAGACCTTTTTTCTCTTGGAAGTATTTAAAGGGCTCTTGATGCTGTATAATAACACATTTTTTTTCATATTTAGAAGCGGAAATTGAAAGAAGGAGGTGAGAAGATGAAGAAGAAGAAAAAGGATGATTCTTATGACAAGGAAAAGAAATCTAAAAAATCTAAATTTCCTAAAACTGGGTAAGAGTCTACCATTGTTCTAATGTGATTGTTGGAATGATGGATGCCTATTCTTTGATCAACGTCTGCAACTGTTAGATTTCAGTGAAATAACTGGGATAATCCAGTTCAGATCCGTGTTCTAGCTGTTAGTTTCTTGCTGTGGAGTGAATTAAACCTGGTCTTCATTAATAATCTGCATCCCAGATTATGAGAAAAGTAGACAAGATATTTTGACAGTGAGAAATATACAGATTTTTTTTTTCTGATTCTAGGAGCATACATTCATAGGTTGAAAGTTATGACTTTAAATTAGTGAAGTTACCTAATTTTGAGGGGGGGGGGAAATGTTACAGACCCACATTTCTGAAGAAATGTGAGGAGTAGGAAAATATTTAATACTTTTGGGTAACAAAGTGCAATAATACAAAGTACAATAATAATCATAATAATAATAATAATCATAATAAATCTTTATTTGTACTCCACCACCATCTTCCCTAAGGGACTCAGAGCGGCTCACAGGAGCACTCCAAATGCCGCATATAAACAACAATATACAAGTATAAATACAAAAATATAAGTAAAACCAACAATGCATATAAAATCCCACTAATAAAATTGTAAGAGTGTAAAATTATAAAAATTTTAAAAATGCAGTAGAACCTGAGGAAGGTTGGCTATCTGCCGTAACAATCCAAGTGTAAAATAATAAACATTTCTTGTGATTTTCAGACATTCCATACACAGCACAGTTTTCAAGCATTGTGCTTTTCAATTACCCAAACCAGTAATACTCTGGGCGGTAACATGATTGGGTATGCCATCTATAAGATCCCATATTACACGATTCTCAAACAACTGCATTGGCTACCAATAGAACATTGGATCTCTTACAAGATACTGATCCTGACATTTAGAGCTCGAAATGGCCAAGGACCATTATATCTTAGAGACCGCCTCATTCCTTTTTTCCATCAGTGGTCACCTCGATCCTCCCAGGAAAATCTATACGTACCTGGCCCTAGGGAGATACACCTGGAAGCTACAAGGCGTAGAGCCTTTTTGACCTATGCTCCAATTCTGTGGAACTCATTGCCTCCATATGTTAGAGCAATGTCGGAGTTGCAACCTTTTATAAAAACGCTCAAGACTTGGCTGTTTGGTTGTGCATTTAAGTAAATCAGATCTAATTTGCCAAATAGTCACTGTTGAATGTTTTTATGTTGAATGTTTTTATATTGTGGAATGATATTTTAAATTTTAAGTCGCTCGGAGCACTCTGGTGAAGAGAGACTAAGAAATAAAGTGAAGTGAAGTCTGTGTTCTTCTGTGGTGAGTATAATACTGGGCCTCTCTCACAGGTTCACAGCTCTAAATGCAAGCAAAGAGAAGAAGAAGAAGAAATACTCGGGCTCCCTGAGTGTCAAAGAAATGTTGAAGAAATTTCAAAAGGAAAAGGATGCTCAAAAAACACGGGATCATGAGCCGAAGCTCGCTGTCCCTTCTCTGCCAGAGACTCCAACCTCACGGGAAGTGGAGAGCATGCCGGACCCTCTCCTCTCCCTCTTTGGCCCCACCAGCGACAACGAGCTGCTTCAGGCAGCCACGGCCATGGACTCCCTATCGGACCTCGACCTCGAAAAGATACTGTTTGAATGTCCAGAAGAGAGCCGCTTTCACGACATGGAGGATGGGAGCGACTCCCTCGGAGTGAGCCTGGAGCAGGAGGTCAAGCAACCCCTGGCCCTTCCAGACGGACTCCCGGCGTCCCTAGAGAAGCGCATCGAGGAGCTGACTCAGGTAACGCCACTCCAACAACGTGGCAAGAAGTGTAAGAGTTAGCCTAGCCATGAGCAAGCCTGTACAAGTCATTGGCCCATCTAGCTTGGTGTTATCTGCATTGATAACTGGTAGCATTTCTGGGGTTCACACAAGTTTTTGTCAGCCTGCCTTGGGGCCTTTTGCACTTGCAGCATGTAGTTGACCACTAAGCTACAAATGTCCCTCAGGCACTGGCAGTTGTCCTTGCCTTCATGTTTTGAAGAGGCTGTTTTCTGGAAACTCAGTCTGTAATGGCATTTAGCACAAGGAGGCCATGTGGTCACCTGATATGACTTTATTTCAGATGACACAGGGAGCACCAGGAGCAATTTGCCTGGATCTCTTTGAGATGCCTAGTTTGTCGAAAGGAAGCACTTAATTGGATAGGAATACTAAATACACTTTGTGATGGTGGGGTGGGAGATGTGCCATTGTTTGGTTCCAAAATTTGACAAATATCAGAAAAATTCTGTTGTTTTGGCATTGCATGACTAGTAACCATTGCATGACTGGCTTGGCAAGACTAGTGAAGGAACAGCTCCACAGAGCTCAGTTCAGTTTCTTCCTAGCTTCTCATACTCAATGAGCAAGGCAGAGGTTATTCACAGCTCATACTTACAACTGGAAATTCATTGCGACTGCTAATAGATTCCTCTTCGCAAAGCTGGCCAACTAGAGAGGGTCCATCTGCCCTCTCTGCCCTATTTTGATTACAACTAAGACTAAGAGAAGTTAAAGCAAATTTTTATTATTGCAGTGGGTTCTACTTTTATATCACCAAGCTTTATTTGGAGCAGTGGTTCCCAACCATTGGGCCTCCAGGTGTTATGGACTTCAGCTCCCACAGTTCCTAGTAGTTGGCTGGGATTTCTGGGATTTGAAGTCCAAAACACCTGGAGGCCAAAGGTTGGGAAACACTGATTTAGAGAATCAGAGGCCCTTTAGGAAGGTGATAAAATGTGATTATTCAAAGGTAATTCAGAATTTCCTCCTTTGGTTGGGTGTGGCCTGGCATTATTCAGGAAAGCCGTAACTCCTCCACACATCCTTCCTTCTCTTCTGTTTTTTTTTTCCTTTTTATTCGTTATCTATGGCTCTGTTGGGCAGTAATTTGTTTTTCTTTACAAATTAGGCTGCAAAAGCTGCAGAAGGAGAAGGCAGGCACAAATTCTTCAACCAGGACATGAATAGCATTTTACTGGAGTAAGTCCTGAACGTACCATTTGAACCATATATGCTCTAGGAGTGGGGGGGAAACTAATGGAATAATATTCTGCATCATAAGTGAGTCATCATAGTTGGCAATCTCCAGTTTTAAGAAGTCTCCTTTAATTGTCTTGCATATACATTTTTGTACTATGCAGTTCCTGTCATTCAGAGTTGAGTAAAACTCTTTAAAAAAACATTTCATTCATTCTTTAAAAGAGAAAATAATTAATTATAATAATACGACTCACTGATTGCCCCACTTGGACTTGAAACACACCTGAATGTATATTTATATGTATAACTATGTAGGTTTTTTAATGTAAGCTCTCAATTTTAATGTAAGTTTTTTAATTTAAATGGATTTTTAAACATGATATAAATTGTTTTGATATATATGTTCATGTTGTAAGCCGCCCTGAGTCCCCTGAGGGGTGAGAAGGGCAGGGTAGAAATGATGTAATAAATAAATAAATAAATAAAATATGGCCAGTCTTAGAAGTGTATTACTTCTGTTAATGTTAAAAATGTTAAAAATGACAAGGAGTCTTCTGGCTAAGAAATCTGGTGTAGCTGCTACTATTTAAAAATAGCCCACGAGCTAAAGGACTTCATAATTGTGCAACTGCATGTCTTCAGGACATCTCCTGTCAGATTGGCCTGTTTTCCTGAGCTTCTATTCAGACTAGCTCCAGTTGCCAGTAGAGCTTTGGTCATACTATTTTTTAAACTTGTGTTGCCTTTTCTAAGTTATTTCCCAGTTGAACTTCTTAATTTCCAAAGGGCTTTTAAGTATGATCCTTCTCATTCTGATAATAGAGAGAATGGCTTTTCGAGAAATAGAGGACTAAATCCGTTCTGTCTTTTTTGCTGCCTGTAGTATAGAACTACAAACGCGGGAGCTGAACAGCCAGGTCCGATCCGGGGTTTATGCTCACCTGGCCTCCTTCCTGCCTTGCAACAAGGACACCTTGCTCAAACGGGCCCGCAGGCTTTACCTTTGTGACCAGGTGCGTCCTCACAGCACCACTTCAAGAGACAAGTCATTTTAGATTCTGAAACATCTGTGAGTTTGTTTAGTGCACCAGTATCCCAAACCACAATGTAGATGGAAATCAGGAACAACTCTTTCTTGATTAAATGATTAATTAAGGACACGGAAATGTGTGTTTCTGAATCGCAGTGCCTTTGGCATCCTTCAGACAAAGGGAGATGGTTATGGAAAGATGCTCCCACAATAGATGTTTATGTCTGTCACCCTTTCCCTTGGAAAATACATTCCTGTTAGAAAAAATACGCTTCGATCATTCAGAGTTTCTTCCACACGGATGAAAGTTAATAACACTGGCCAACACACATTTTGGTGCCTCCAATTGTAGCCTTGTTTGTTGGGTATATTTGACCAACTGATTCCAAAAACGTCACTAGTTGTAGCCCATCTGCTCTAGTTTTTGCCATTTGTTTGCCCATAGAAAATCATGATAATCCTATCTAAGGAACTGTATCTGATACGGTCTAACCAGTGCAACTTTCTGAATCAGTGTCCCAAAAAACCCCAGGAAGAGGCCTTAAATACCAAGACACCAAGATTTTTTTGTTGGCCTATGTAATTATTATTATTTTATTATGACACAGCAAGCAAGATAGATATGCTGGATTTTGTATCACAAAATCACAAGTCGAACACTTCCCAAGTGTCTAGGACTGTGTGATGTGTTTTCAGATGATGCACGCAGATCCCAGCAGGGTGGCCTTTTGCAGTTGGCAGATCGTAATTTTGTCAATGTCTATTGTTTCCAAATGCCGGCTGAGATCTTTTGGCACGGCACCACCGGGACCACCTGCACTGCAACTCTGCCTCAAGTTCAATCTTGAGGTCCTGATAGCGGCTGAGTTTTTCCTGTTGTTTTTCGTCAATGCGACTGTCACCTGGGATGGCGACATCAATGATCCAAACCTTTTTCTTTTCCACAACTGTGATGTCTGGTGTGTTGTGTTCCAGAACTTTGTCAGTCTGGATTCGGAAATCCCACAGTATCTTTGCGTGCTCATTTTCCAATACTTTTGCAGGTTTGTGATCTCACCAGTTCTTTACTGCTGGGAGGTGGTACTTGAGGCATAAGTTCCAATGAATCATTTGGGCCACAGAGTGTGCCTCTGTTTGTATTATTATTATTACTTTAACACTTACCTCTCCTTGTGGTTCGAGGCAGGGCACAATGGGATTGAAACAGAGAAATAAAGCACAACCTGTGTTAAAATGCATGCAAGAACACACAAGACCACACCAGTAAAATGCAGGTTAAATTTCACAAGTTAAAATTTGACTGGGTAGGCCTGCCCTTGCCAGAACAGAATATTTTCCTATTGTCTACTGCTGCTCTAACCCACTGAAACTATTGGTAGCCCACTCACTTAGTTTAGTGAGTGGGCTTGTTGGGAAAGTGTGGGCCTTCAGTGTTGCCAAAAAGATGCTCTCCTCCATCTCTGTCCCTGAAACTGACTGAGTAGGTGCTGTTAGACGTACCAAATGTAAAGTAAATCCTTTCTTCTTCCCTTAGGGTGGTCGACTGAAGGAGCCCCTTCAAAAATTAAAAGAAGCCATTGGCAGGGCAATGCCAGAACAGATGACCAAATTCCAGGAAGAATGCCAGGCACACACTCAAGCCAGGTTTGCCAAGTACGTATGGTATCTGTGTAATTCTCCCTACATAGTCCTCCCTTACCCACAGATGTATAACTGTTGATGTGTTACCAGAGCCTCTCTGCTCCCTCTTGTTATTGCGGTTGAAACATTTCCAGGAGGAAATGCTTTAGTGGGTACTTTTGTTTTGTTTTCAGATTTTATTTATTTTGTGGAGACTTCTCTTAATTTTCTCACTGGCTCATGTTTATCAGTGATGACAGCTTAACAAAATATATTATTTAATTGATGAACCTCCACAATAATTGTAATTGGGTTTAAATGTTTTAATGTTTAATATTTATTTATATCTTATTTCTGGACGTTATTATGCTTTGTGTCATTTTTGTCTTGTATTTTATGTTAAACGTGCTTTGATTTGTATTGCATTATATTTCTACACTGTGTATTTGCAATGGGGCACTGAAGTGGCCAAACTGTAAGCTGCTCTGAGTCCCCTTCAGGGTGAGAAGAGCAGGGTAGAAATATAGTAAATAAATAAAATAAATAACATTTCAAGGCAAGAGTGTATTTAGGAAGCAGAGCCTTATGCCTGAGTGTTGCTTTTTCTCTCTAAGGATGCTGGAAGAGGAGAAGGACAAGGAGCAGAGAGACCGGATTTGTTCTGATGACGAAGATGACGATGACAAAGGAGGGAAGCGGGTCATGGGACCCCGGAAGAAGTTCCAGTGGAATGATGAAATCAGGTTTGTAGAGCAGAGAGTAAAAGGGCTGGTTAAAGAGTTTTCTTGTTATATTTCAAGGTAGCACAAGACGTCTAGATGGATCTATCCATCCCTAGCTTGGGTTCACTTTTCCTGGTCCGTCTATTTCCTGGTTTGAAGCTGGTGCTGAAGGCCGAATGTGTGGGAAATATTTCTTTTAGTGTTGCTAATAGGTTTTTAACCCAATTTAAAAAGAAACTATGAAGCAGTTGGTTTTAATTTTTAAAAATCCACGGTTTTCACTAACTGCTTCCTTCAGGGATTTGCTCTCCCAAGTGGTGAAGATGAAACTGGAGGCCTATGACCATGAAAAGAACAAAGCTCAGCCAATGGAGGATTATGTAAAGAACTTCCTAGATGCGGAAGTCAAATCTCTTTGGCCGAAGGGCTGGATGCAGTCCAGGTGAGAAGAAACGAAGAAGGAAATGAACAGTGTACTTCTTAGAAAAGTTAAATTGCCATAAATTTTGAAGCAATTTTTTTTTGGGGTGGTGGACCTGGTTTTCCAGATTTTTCTAGCCTAGATGTTACTAGCTTCTTTGTGAGAATCGCAGATCCGGTTCGGCTTCTCACTTCTTGCTTTCTTTCCTAGAACATTGGCCAAGGAGAGCCGGCGAGGGCACAGTTACCTGACGTCACTCCCGTAAGTATCTGTCCTGTGTCCGTACAACAAATCTGCTTGCAAACAGCAAAACAATTCTGTTCTTGTCCTTTTCAGTCCTTCAATCAGGCTTAGCTGTCAGGTGTCCAGATTGTCACTCAAACACATCCTTTGGCAGAGGGATGCCTAACCTTGACCTTCCTGACATCCTGTAAAAGAGGACCTCAACCCTTGTAATGAATGCCTCAAGCAAAGTCCTCAAGCAAGCGATTGCGCGGGCATTTGGGAATCTGCTGGAAGTAAATTGAGCCCCTCTCTTTTTTGTGTTTTCCTGCAGAACCAAGAAGAAAGTTGTGGCACCTCCAAAGGTGAAGGGGAAGGTGAGTAAATGGGTCTGGAGTCTTCAGTGAGCTCTCACTTCTGATGTCATCTTGGCAGAGGAAGAGAAGATATGTGGAAAAGCTCTGTAGTTTTTTGTTTGCCCATACTTGCACTAAATGATTCTTTTAAATCAGCAGACAAACTCATTTGCCCTTCTGTCTGTTTTTTCCAGGAGTCTCCTGGCAAGCCGGATAAGAAGGTGGCGCTTCCTGTCTCGATTCACGCAAGTGGCATGGTTCCTCCAGAGTCGCAAGGAATGATGGTTGGCCTCAGCACTCAGACCAGGGAGCTCCTGGCGATGAGTTCGGCCCCAGCTTCCAGCAGCTCAGTCACGCCAGCCGCCTTCAGTATGGATGACTCTTTGGACGAGGACATAATCCATAATGCTGCCTCCTCCCTGGAAGCCGTCTCTAAGGAACTGGCTGTCCTGAACAGCCAGACAGGTGGAAGTCCTGACTTCACCCTTCCCGTGATCCCAAAGACTCCCTCGGAGAAGCCCCCAATCCAAGTCCCCGTGGAAGAGAAGAGGTCCTTTTCCAAACCCAACCCCTCGCCCGTCCCTCCGACTTGTGGCAGCTCCCTGCAGTCCCCCCTCAACTTCCTGGCGGAGCAGGCCTTGGCCTTGGGCCAGGCCCCTCCAGAGAAGAAGGCCGAGAACTCCAGTTACAAAGACCCGTCCTGCCAGGCTCCCTCCGCCAAGGCCCCAGAGGCCCACCAGGCAAAGCTGAAGCATCACAGCCTTCCGCGGACTGTTCACGGCCCCCAGACATCCACCTCTGTGCAGATGCCCCAGGTGAAAGTGTTTTCCATAGGGGCTCAGCCGCCAAAGGCTTTCCCCACATCACCCCCCTTTGTGAAGCTGCAGGGATCTAAGGCTGTCTCACTGGTCCCCCAGCGCCCCCTCCTCCAGCCATCGCAGGCGAAGACACCCCTCAAAACAACAAGCTTTCACTCTTCCGCCTCTTCGACCATCTCCCTAGGATCTTCCGGCTCCCATAAGACCCCTGGCCCTGCCGCCATGTCCCTGACCTACGCAGGAAAGCACCTGAGCAACTCTGGCGCCTCAGGACAATCGTTCAAATCGCCCTTTGTGGCCCTTTCCAGGCACATGGCTTCTCCCAGTGGCTCGCCATTGACCATTTCTGCAAACCAGAGCTCAAGCAGTTTGCTGACAGGTGCCTGTCTTCCCTCCTCCGGGCAGGCCCCCAGTCGCTCCTCGCCCAGCCCCATGGTGAAGAAGACTCTCGTCTCCCAAAAGCTGACGTTGGTTGCTCCGCCGGGGGGGCCGAATGTCAGTTCGAGCGGAGGGACCCAAGGGGTGGCCAAGCTGCTGACCTCCTCCCTGAAGCCTGCTGTGATCAGCAGCACTGCCTCCTCTACCTCTGTGCCAGTAAGTGGCCCCTTGGAAAAGCAAATGGGAATAACCGTGATCTCGTGCCTTTCTTGCACCCTTTGGCTAACAGTGGTTGAGTATCCCTTATCCAAAATGCTTGGAGATAAGCACCAACCCCAGAGTCGGTCACGACTGGACTTAACGTCAGGGGAAACCTTTACCTTTACCTATTTGTATGATAAACTTCCCGTACTAGTCTCAGGGTTCACCCCCTTTTTAAGGTTCTCCCCCATGATCTTATAGCACTTTAACTTCCACCATGTTTACAAGTCTTACTTAGTGCACTTTTGCCCAGTTCATTTGTATGGTTCTATTCCTGTATTTTAACTTGTGTTTTATTAATGGTTGTCATTTTATTTATGTCTTTTTAAAATGTTCATTTGCATGTTGTTTGGTACCTGATGTTATTGTACTTTTGTTTTGTATTTGTAAGCTGCCCCGAGTCCCCACGGGGAGATGGAGGCGGGGTATAAAAATAAAATAATAATAATAATAATATAATAATAATTGCCAACTGCAAAAGGCCACCCTACTGGGATCTGCACGTATCATCCGAAAATACATCACACAGTCCTAGACACTTGGGAAGTGTTTGACTTGTGATTTTGTGATATGAAATCCAGCATATCTATCTTGTTTGCTGTGTCATAATAAAATAATAATAATAATAATAATAATAATAATAATAATAATAATTATTATTATTATTATATTAATTGTCAGTAATGCCCTGGTGACCAAGGAATGTCAGCATTCCTGCTGGGGAAAGCCAGAGCTCATTGATATATTTCTCAAGACCATTGCCGTTCTCATGGTGTGCTTTCTCTCTCTCAACCCCCCCCCCCCTTCCTTGCCAGAAGGGAGCTAGCGGAGCAGTGCTGCTCACCAGTTCGCCCTCCTTGAACGTCCTCTCGACCTCCTACAAGCCCAGCAACCCCAAGCTACCTGCGGCCCTCAGCTCTACCCCACTGGGAATCATCTCGCCCATCCATTCCTTCCCTCTTCATGTCATTTCCTTCAGCTCCGAGTCGCCGCCCAAAGCGGGGGTGTCGAAGGATGCTATCGTGACCGGACCAGCTCCAGGGACTTTTCACCATGGTCTGGCCCACAGTAAGTGATGCCGGTGGGAGGGAGTCAGCCCCTTGGCCCTAGTGTGGTGTTTGAAAGTGGTCATTCTATCTGTGCAAGAAGTAATTTCGATTGGGATATGTTTGAGGAGGGCTCGGATGGTCCTTCTCTCTCTCTCTCTCTCTCTCTCTCTCTCTCTCTCTCTCTCTCTCTCTCTCTGTCTCCTCCCCCCCCCCCCCCCATTTTTCTTTGCCTCCAGAAGCATAGAAGCTGCTCTCTGGGCATACTGAACACCCTTCTTTTTGCATCTCTTCCAGATCCATCTCAGCTCCATGCAAAAGGGTCCAATGTACAGCCCCGGAAGTTGTGACAGCTCTGAAGGGGGCCCACCATGTGAGACTGTGTGATGGGCACACGGCTCTTTGTCTTGCTATTCTGACTCAAAACAGAGCCCAGCTGGAGGCTCCTTGTAACTTTGTGGACCAGGAGTTTTCCTATGAGGCTGTGTGCCTAACCTATGGAAAGGAAGCGCTTACAGGGCCCAGTTGTGGCCGCTGCTCTTGCTTCGCCTCCTCCTTTTTGCCCAGGCAGAGGAGGGAGTGATCCAGGCAAGTTTGTACAAGCCAAGCACTAGCAGAGTCTCTCTGGATCCAATTACCTCCTCCTTGATATTACAAACGGATTGCAGGAAGATGTTTGTTCCTTCCTTGGGCTGACTGAAGCCCAGCAAAGAAATTGACTGACTCATATGCCATATCCCTCCCTCCCCCCCTTTCCAACACACACTTTTTGTGACAGTACTGTGCTCATGGTGACTGGAAGGTGGTTTCCTCTGTGGCCACTTTGCCAAGCCCATCAGGTCCTCTCCGAAGGAAGTCTGGACAGGCCTCAGGATGCACTCATGAACACTGAGCTGGATTCGTGACTTTCTTTTTCCTTTCTTTTTTGCTTCTCTGCCTGGTCTAGGCTCCATTCTCTGTTCCTTAGGCCCACCCTGTCATTACCCCTGAATATCTTGGATCAGACAAAAAACCCTTCTCCACCCGCATGTCATTGTGTTTAACGGAGCTGTAATTTCAGTGCCTTTTTATGGTGGAGCAAGAGTGCAAAACGTCTCAAGCTTTTGTGGTGGGTGAGCTCCCTAAAGCTTTTTCTTTTTGTCTCCTTTGGCATTGTTTTTCTTTTTTGGAGATGCATTGGGCATTATTAGATAGATGAGTGTTTCTGAGGTGGCAAGGCAGACTCAGACAGGTCAGATAACCAATGCTAAGTGATGTGACTCGAGTTTCCCTTCTAAAATCACTGCCCTGGAACCAGAGTTTAGCTCAGGATCAAAATGACTTGCCAGAACAAGCTGTTTTCTGACTAATAATGTAAATGGGAAGTCAGGGGCTGCAGGAGGGAAATTCCAGCAATTGCCAGCTTTGCATCGGGGATTAGGACAGAGCTGCCCCTTGAACACCATGCCAGTCCAGTGACTGCAAAATGGGCTAGGGCTTATTTTGCTCCCTGTATCTGAAATTGCCTTGCAGCCCAGCTCTTTGGGGTGCATTACAATGGTGGGGGTTCAGTGTGAATCTTGGCATGCAAAGTTTGTCTTGGAAGTCTTCAATAGGCCCTACCTCTCCTATCAAGGCTCCAAGGCTGGTACCTAGATAGGTTTTATAGGTTCCTTGGTTCCAAGGACCATATCCCTCACAGACATGTTCCCTTGGCATGTTCTGGCGAGGAAAGATGCAAGGAATCGCTGGGGGAATGTAGGTAACATACATGATACACAACCCTCCATACGGAAGCCTTCTGCAAAAGCCTACTTGCAGTAAATATATCTTAATAGAATGAAAATCATGCTCAGCCGTCTGGTTGCCAGTTGGCTAACTCTTTTTTGAAACTGGTATGACCCAGTAACACCCTGTCTTCAAAACATTATCAGCTTAAATTGGGAGTTGTTTCTGATCATGATCCGTACCATTTGTTCTTAAACCCCAGGTTGCTTATTGTCTCTCTGAAAGTACATGATCTTCAACTCTTATTTGGATTGTGTCTTCTAAACAAAGCTTGGAGAGCCGTTCTTTCTATGGACCTACCAGTTTTGGATGCCGGGTAAACATAAGCAAAAAACACTCATCTCTTATGCATTTCTTTCAGACAAAATGGAATTGGAGGCTTATTTATCTCCATGGGATTTATGTTTTAAGCCGATAAATGTAAAAACAATTTAAGTTACAGAAGAGCCAAAGACCAAGTCTGAAGGTTACCAGTTTTGAATCATGGAGGTGTTAGCAGAGAAGGGTGCTTTGGGGGTTCGCTTTGTTTAGTTTTGGTCAAAGCTCAATCCTGCTGTGTCTTGGTTATGTTTAAAGAGCTGCTTCACCTTCATAGGACCAGGGGCTCCGGGCCAGGAAGGATTTGCTCCGAGCTTGAACTGTTTTCTGTAAGGCCTATTCACATGCTTCTGTTTGCCACATGTCTATCCTTATCAAAGCCGGAGCGGAAGCTCCTTGTTATAGGAAGAAACTTCTCAAAGCCTCTTGCCTCAGGGAAATGTTATATGGTGGAAATCCTGTGCGTTTTGGTTTTCCCCACCTGCTTTTTTCAGCCCCACTATTTTTTTTTCCTTTTGTGTTTTAACAAGAAAGAGAAACACAGCCATGGCAAGGCCAAGATCTACCAGCTGGGTGTCTCCCTGCCTTGGCTGGCGATCATTTTTGCTAGGTTTTCTTTTGCGGTGGGCATGCGGACCACCGGTTGGCACTTAAAACTTAGAAGAGCAGCAGTTTCTTTATGTGCAGGAAGCGCTGCCATTTATTTTTGTGTGTGTCGTAGGGAAGGGAAGGGAGGGGGGAGGGAGGGGGCCTTTCTAGGTAACAAGGTGAGCGGAGGGGACATTTAAAAATGATTAATCTTGTATACAGAAACAAAATAAAATTGTTTTTTCAGTTTCCAAAAAACACCCAATGCAGCTTTTATCTCCCTCTCTGTTTTGAAAGAAGGTGGTCAAGAGCCTGTTCTGCAAGTGGAGCTTGTTCCTGCAAAAACAGATCAGGCGCCTGGCGATGGGGTAAGGCCTCTGAGAGATCTGCTGACAATTGCAAAAGACAGGGCTAGATTTGATAATTTAATTATCTAAAAGGAAACAAGGCGGCTTCCCAAGCAGTGTCAGGAAAGCTTTGGAAACTTCCAGAAGGCTGGAAAGCTGGCAGACGCACCCTTTCCAGAAACATGTCTGCAGAGTTGGATCCAAGCTGGATACATTCAATTTCTGGTGGGACAAACTAAACACACCCCGGAAAGGTGACATTCACAAGATGCTGAAGTCTTGCCATTTTTCTTCTGCTTAGAACAGCCTGTTATGTGTCCTTTTGCAGAAAAAATGTAGAATACACAAACCACCAATGCTTACAGTAATGCCGTCTTAGGACCATATACATGACTTAAAACGGACGTGAATAAAAGGGAGCATCATTTCCTCAAGTATATCGTCATTTTATTTGGGGGTATAAATAAAGTTTCCCATTCCCTTCTACAATAAGTATTTGAATACATACCATCAAATATAACTAAGCACAACACCAGCACATGTATTTTTATAATTGCAACATGGGAAATAAGGCACTCTTTGGCATTGGGAAGGGAACGTTATCACTGCCCTTTTAAAGCCCAGAGGCAAAACTGTGGAGTTATGACCTGAAAGCATAAACTCTACTTGCTAACATCTTTTGAGCCATATCGCATACTAATTTTTAGATAAAGGCTTTACGAGTTTTGATGCCAAACGAGTCCATTACAGACATCACATCAAGGGACCAGCTTTTTGTTTTGTTTCTCCCATGAATGCACAGGGTATCCATTGCTAGTGGGAACTAACTTGTAATCTTGGCAAAATGCAGCATTGGCCATATGTTTGGCAGGATTCCCTGGATTTTAAGGGAAATCAATTGAGTGCAGGTTGATTGCACTCTAATGTTGAAACCAAGTGCTAGGTTTCTGGCATGCAGATCACTTTGGGAAGCAATAAGTAAAAGTCTTGCATTTGTAACAAATGTTGATCTCTAAACCAGCTTCTTAAGAATAGTGCTCTCTCACATCATCCCTCTGCGGATGGTGCTATTTATTTTTGTCCAGACACCAAGACTGCCAGCTCCTGGATAGACATTTCCTTGTTGAGATAGCTGTCATATTGAGTTTCTGTTAGTCTTCCACTCTTCAAAGCATCTTCGATGGAGAACTTCCTCCCCGACTTTCTGTCATGGATGACGGAAGATTCCCCGGTGGGCCCTTTCATGGTTATCTCTTCCCAGTCGCATTCTTGGTTCTTCAACTTCACGTACAAGCCCCATTCAATAAGGCCAAACCGGTGGGCTTCCTCAGGAGACATCTCTCTCCCGGTGTCGGGATCAATGACCACGATGGAACGCCTCAAGTGATTCTCCCTCTGCTCCCTCTTGATGGCCACTGTCTGGAGACGGTTTTGAAGCTGCTCAATCTCATTATCTTTTTCTCGAGACAGCCTCTTCAGGTCTTCCAACTCTTTCTCCAAGGTCTGGAAGCGAGAGTCAAGGCTTCCGCTGCTTTCTACCTGTGACATGTTCTTCAAGTCCCGGGCTTCTGCCATGGTGAGCTCGATCTCGGACTGCAGCCGCCTCATCTCCAACAGCAGGTTTTGCTTCTCTAGATGAAGCTTGTGGTTCTCCTCCCTCAAGAAGTCCAGCTCCTTGGAAGACTTGGAGTTGTTGAACTCCACTTCAGATAACTTGGCCTCCAGCCGACTGATATCTGCATCCAGTTCCATCTTCCTCCGGCTTTCCTCCTCCAGGTTGTTCTTCAGTTTCTGAATCTCGTATTCAGTGTCACCTTTGTCCACTTGGACGCTCTCTGAGAAGACCACTTTCTCCTTGACTTCCATGTTCTCCAGCGCATGCAGCTTCTTCCTCAGGGCTTCTAACTCGGTTTGCAGAACTTGCCTCTTATGCTTTTCCTCCTCCAGTTCCAACTTGAGCATAGCATGCTCTTTCTCCTGCTGCGGGTCTTGCTGGAGGATTACCTTCTGCTTCACGGTCACTCTTTCCGTCGTCTCTTTCTCCTGCTCCTCCAGTTCACTCAGCCTGATCTTCAGCCTCTGCACCTCCAGCTCTGCTTCACGGCGGGCCTGCCTCTCTTTCTCCAGCTCATCCAGCTGACGCTCCAGCTCCGACCTCCTCCGCTGCAGTTTCCGCATCTCGTTCCGAAGCGAGTCAATCTGGTGCAGCTCGCTCTCTATGTTCTGCGAGAAGCAGCTGATCTCAGCTTTCAAGGCCGGATCTTGCTCTAATTTCACCACCTCCTGCTGTACCACTTTCTCCTTGACCTGCGAGAGTTCTTCTTCTTTCTCCCGGATCCTCTCCTCCTGGATCTGCCTCTCCCTCTCCAGGTCCATGTGCTTCTTCTGTTCTTCAGCCAGCTGAGCCCTCAGCGATTCCACCTCTTCTCTTGTCTGGGGGTCCTCCCGGTACTGCAACACCTCCTGAACCACTTCCTTCATCTGGACCTGAGGTTTGGCCTCCTTCAGCATCTGGATTTCTTGCTTCAGCTGATAGATCTCCAGATCTGCTCTCTCAATGGCTCTGGTCCTATCCACAATCTCATCTCTGAGATTCTGCAGCTCCTGCTCCGTCTCTGGGTCAGTTTTGTACTTAATGACTTCTTTAATGACCTCCTGCACTTCCACTTGAGGTCCTCTGTTCCTCAAAGCAGCCAGCTCATTCTGACAACTCTTCAGCTGCTCTTCTCCGCCCCGGTATCTTCTCTCCTGTTCTACAAGCTCAAGGCGAAGGTTAGCCACTTCGTTTTCAGTCTGGGGGTCTGGTCGAACAATTTCCCGGACCTTCTCCTGGACAAGCACTTTGGCATTTTCTTGCTCCAGCACCTGGATCTTTCTGAGCAGCTCGGCTTTCTCTCTCTCATGAGAGCGGCCTTTGGCTTTCTCTTCTTCATACAGACGCCGCAGCTCGCTCACCTCCCTTTCCGTCGCTAGGTCCTTCTCCACCTTCAGCACCTCCTTCACCGTGATTTTGCCCTCAGCCATCACCCGTTCCTTCTCCAGCTGCTTCAGTTTGGCCTGCAAGAAACGGAGCTCTTCTTCCTGCTGCTGCCTTAGGCTGCTCTCCCGCTGCTTGCTCTCCTGCAACTGCTGATATTCGCTCTCCAGTTGAGGGTCATTCTGCAGTTTCAGCACTTCCTTTTCAGTCACCTTCTCCTGCTCCTTATTCTTCTCGTCGGAGAGAGTAGCAATTTGGCGACGCAAGAGGAGCATGTCATTCTGGCGGGATCCTTCCTGCCTCCTGAGGTCCTCCAATTCTTCTTTCAGCTTCAGGATTTCCTCGGCTTGGGCTTTATCCGGCTCAATCCGCAGGACCTCCTTGACCACGTACTCCTGCGCGCCTTCTCTCTTTTCATGCTCCAGGGTCCGCAGCTTGAGCTTCAGGGCTTCGAGTTCGTTCTGCAGCTCCTGGTTCTTGCGCTGCTCTTCCGCAAAGTTTTGCTGCATCTTGTAGAAGCTGTCTTCCAGCTGTGGGTCGGGCACTTTCTTCACCACCTCCTTGGTGACCAGGCTTTCCTGCGGCTTCTGGTTCTGGAGGAGGAGGATGTTTTCCTGAATGACCTTGATTTCCTCCTCCAGCTGCTGTCTCCGCTGACTTTCATCCTCCAGCTCCTTCCTTAACTTCCAGATTTCTTCTAGCGGCCTTTCAGACCTGCTGCTCTGAACAGACTCCTGCATCAACTGAACGTCAGGTTGCTGTCAATAAGAAGGAAGCAGAAAGTCAATGGGAGAACTGACCTGCATAGGTGTCAGTTTAAAGCAAAAGTGAGCAAATGTTAGAGTCAGTGGGCTGCATTTGTCACTTGAGGGAACCTTAGAGGGTCACAACCCCTGCACAAAGACAGCATGCGTTACACAGTGTGCATTGACACACTACTATAGGCGCCTTACTGCGCATCTGAAATGGTTTTGCATGTGGAACTCCACTCCAACCACTATAACTGGATAGGCCCATTCTGTATGGTCCAAAAAAGTCACTCTGCATTTATATCACAAATTAAATCTGACCATGTCACCGGTGTAACTAAACGTGCAGATATCTATAATCTACAGTGAGACGTAAAAATGAAAGTATGATATATAATATGTAAGTACTATGTTAGTAATGTACTGTATATACTCGAGTATAAACCTAGTTTTTCAGCCCTTTTTTTAAGACTGAAAAAGCCCCCCTCGGCTTATACTCGGGTGAGGATCCTGGTTGGCTTATATTTGGGTTAGCTTACACTCGAGAATATATGGTACATTTATTATTATTTTATATTATTATTGGTATTATTACATTTATTATTTTACTCTATTATTATTACATTTATTATTGTACTCTATTATTGTTGCTACTATTACATTTATTTTACTCTATTTTTATTATTATTATTAATACATTTATTATTTCACTCTGATCTTATTATTGTATTATTTTCCTGTATTTATTATTATTATTACATGTATTATTTTACTCTATTATTATTCAAAGGATACATAAGCACATTTACACTGAAGAAGATGAGAATAATGATTTAATCAGAGTTAGACAGTCTTATCTTAAATTAGAGCTTGATGTAAATATTCAAAAACATTTAACCTACTGATGCCTCAATTAATGTAATTTTTAGGTATCTGTTTTTATTTCTGAAATTTCTCACCCTCGGCTTATACTGGAGTCAATGTTTTCCTAGTTTTTTTGTGGTAAAATTAGGTGCCTCAGCTTATATTCGAGTCGGCTTATATTTGAGTATATACGGTAATATTTTCCTCTATATAAACAAATTTTAGTAGCACTTGTTGTCCAAGCTGCAAAAGAAGGGGATTATGGTATCGTACTAACATCAATCTCAACTGGATTTGAATGGAAACGGTGGTAGATCACAGCCCTGTCCCTGTGGAATCTCTCACATCTACTAGTAATATATATCACAATGCATACTTTACTTAAGGTTTATATAAAATTTGTTTATATAGAGGATAAAACCGTGTTTCCCCGAAAATAAGACAGTGTCTTATATTAATTTTTGCTCCCAAAGATGCGCTAGGTCTTATTTTCATGGGATGTCTTATTTTTCCATGAAGAATTCACATTTATTGTTGAACAAAAAATGAACATTTATTATATACTGTACAGTAATTGTTATCACAAACCAGCATAACCAGATAAACTTGAATCCTATTAAGAATTTCTTGTTACTACCAATATTTCCATGTACAACACTCTATGGTACGTACATTTACCGATCCTGCATGCTCTGGTGTTCTGTTCGTTGGGCATGCTTCCCAACAAAAACTTTGCTAGGTCTTACTTTCGGGGGAGGCCTTATATTTAGCAATTCGGCAAAACCTCTACTAGGTCTTATTTTCTGGGGATGTCTTATTTTAGGGGAAACAGGGTATTACATTACTAACATAGTACTTACATATTATATACCATACTTTGCTTTTTACGTTTCACTATATCACCAGTGTGACATACACCAGTACGTGAAACAGTAATGGATTTTGTGTTTATATTTCCAAGCTGTCTCATTCTGAACACTTCTGGCATTTCAGTTATGAGATATTCAACCTGTATCAGTTGAATCTTAAAGATGCTCATCTTTTGCTCAAATAGGCTGACTAATGACGGCTATCCGCTTGGAATTTGCTGCAAAGCATAGTTTTCAAAACTCACTTGTTTCAGGAGATTCTGGGCAAACTCCAAGTTCTGCAGCCTCTGCCGATTGACAGCATTGACCTCCGTGAACTTTGCAGCCAGGACGGCTTCCTACAAAAGAAAGACAAACATGCACTCAGACAAGGCAATACAAAGGGGATTCCTCTGCAGACAAGGAGAAAAGTCTTAGACCAGGCATGGCAAACGTGAGCCGTCCAGGTGTTTTGAACTTCAACTCCCACCATTCCTAACAGCCTCGGGACCCTTCCTTTCCCCCTTCAGCCGCTTAAGGTTTTCATGCCCAGCTAAGCGTCTTGCATCAATGCTGAAATCTGCCATAGAGCAGCCACCACGGCTACCGTATTCCAACTCTCTCCATCCATACCTCTTCTTTCACTTTAGCCGCTGGGGACTGGAGCCTGGGCCTCTTGCTCATGAAGCCATTGCGACCATTTTCCAAGTCAAGGATGGACCTCAGTTTCTCTGCCTCGAGTTCGTAATCCTGAAAGAGGGCGAAGGAGTCAGAAAGGCAACAGAGAACTGGCCAGGGTTAAGCAGAGCACGTTTCCGCCGTGGGGTTTCTCTCTCAATCTTTCCCGTCTGCCGTTTCCCTTTTCAAGAAGCCTCACCTTCACTGCCTGCTGATACTGTTGAGCCTCTGCCGAGATTTTCTGGGCATCTCTTTCCTTGCTTGCGATTTCTCCCAGAAGGGTCTGAAAAAGAGAAATGTCAGAAGGACAAGAACCAAATGGAGCGGGAGCAGAATGGAGGGACCCCTTCTTTTTCCCTTCTTAGGCCCGGGCTGTGGCACAAGCTGGTGAGCAGCCAGCTGCAACCAGCTGAGACCAATCACTCTGACCAAGAGGTCACGAGTTCGAGGCCAGCTCAGAGCCTGCATTTGTCTTTGTCTTTGTTCCATGTCAAGGCATTGAATGTTTGCCTTATATGTGTAATGTGATCCGCCCTGAGTCCCCTTCGGGGTGAGAAGGGTGGAATATAAATACTGTAAATAAATAAATAAATTTTCTGGACATAGGAAAAATGAATTGGCAGATGGAGCCAAACTCAAAAGTGGGGGCTGCAAGACTGGACAGCGTTCTGTATTGTTTGAAATATCTTTTCCCCCCTGTATGTATGGCGAAGTGCGTTAAAGCGCTGAGCTGCTGAACTTGCAGACCGAAAGGTGCCAGGTTCAAATCCCGGGAGCGGCTTGAGCAGCCGCTATTAGCCCCAGCTCCTGCCAACCTAGCAGTTCGAAAACATGCAAATGTGAGTAGATCAATAGGTACTGCTCCAGCGGGAAGGTAACGGCGCTCCATGCAGTCATGCCAATGGCCACAAGACCTTGGAGGTGTCTATGGATAACGCCGGCTCTTCGGCTTAGAAATGGAGATGAGCACCAACCCCCAGAGTCAGACATAATATCAGGGGAAACCTTTACCTATGTACAGTAGTCTCACTTATCCAACATTCTGGATTATCCAACGCATTTTTGTAGTCAAGGTTTTCAATACATCGTGACATTTTGGTGCTAAATTCGTAAATACAGTAATTACTTCATAGCACTACTGTGTATTGAACTACTTTTTCTGTCAAATTGTTGTATAACATGATGTTTTGGTGCTTAATTTGTAAAATCATAACCTAATTTGAAGTTTAATAGGCTTTTCCTTAATCTCTCCTTATTATCCAACATTCTGCCGGCCCGTTCACGTTGGACAAGCGAGACTCTACTGTATATATATTTTTTGCTGCTGCGCATGAATACAGCTCCTCCTCTGAAAAGGGCGCAGTGGAAGTCATATGGAGCGGATCTGTGGATTATGGACTCTCGCTCATAATGGCTTATGGCACAATAAACCCATTAACCTTTAAGATGCCATATTAGTTTTTTTTCTCTCCCCAATATCAGGTCAATATAACCTGATGCTTTCCATTGCCAACATTTCCAGAGACACAGAAGGTCTGAAGACTTCATAGACTGTCCTTGAGGACATTATATACGGTATCTAAGCAGGAGGGATGCTGTGAAAGCCTGTTTTCTACATCAACAAAGAGCATACATTAGACCAGAAGTCCTAAAACTAAGACCCATGTGCCGGATGTGGCCCTCCAAGATCATTGACCTGGCCCCTGTCCTAAACTTTACACTTAGGTCTGACCTAAGTCTTAAATGACTTGGAGGCACACAACAACAATCCTCATTTTGGACTATTTCATCATAATCCGGCCCCCCAACAGTCTGAAGGACCGTGAACTGGCCCTCCACTTAAAAAGTTTGCATTAGATTAAGACTAGACTGGCCCTTGAGATGCTGTTGGACTACAACCTGGTGCCTTTGGGGTTTTGTCCAACTTGGTGATTTTGTTCCATGATTACCCTTTGGTTCCTTAGCTTGGTTTCCACTTGGCCGATGTTGTCCGTTTCTTGGGGCTCATAGTTGGGCATGTTATAAAGGAACTGGCTCAGGTTGTCGTAGCCGCTGCGGTAGTTGGAATAGGCCGATTTTGCTCTCTGGAGTATCTGAGATCTAAGAAAAGGGATGGGAAAAGATCACTTTGTAACAGCAATGACCACAGGCATCACAAAATCCCATTAACTACCAAACTCCTCATATATGTGTGTGACACGCTGGAAGAGAATTGCCACGATATCACATTTTTATATGCGGATGTTCGTTCCCAGCAGGATTCTGTTCATTGTCACCTGCTTTGAGGGCTTTCAGTGGAGGGAAAAAGCATGCAAATCAAAAGAGAGCTGCATATTTTATGCAGTACTAGCTGTGCCCGGCCACGCGTTGCTGTGGCGAAGTCTGGTGGTCTGGGAAATAAAGTATTGAGGAATTGGTGGTAGTTAAGGTCAAGGGTAAAGGTTTTCCCCAGACATTAAGTCCAGTCGTGTCTTACTCTGGAGGTTGGTGCTCATCTCCATTTTTAAGCCGAAGAGCCGGCGTTGTCCGTAGACTCCTCCAAGGTCATGTGGGATGACTACATGGAGCGGCGTTACCTTCCCGCCGGAGCAGTACCTATTGATGCACTCACATTTGCATGTTTTCGAACTTCTGGGTTGGCAGAAGCTGGGGCTAACAGTGAGGGCTCACTCTGATCCCCAATTCAAACCTGCGGCCTTTCGGTCCAGAAGTTCAGCAGCTCAGCACTTTAACACGCTGCGCCATCAGGGGATATTATTTCCTAAAGGTTGTGAATATACAATATTTCTGATTGGGTTTTTTTGTTTGTTGGAGGCAAGTATGAATGCTGCAATTAGGAAAAATGATTAGGATGTAATGGCCTTGCAGCTTTAAAGCCTGGCTGTTTCCTCACTGAGTGAATTTTTTGTTGGGAGGTGTTAGCTGGCCCTGATTGTTTCCTGTCTGGAATTCCCTTGTTTTCAGAGTGGTGTTGTTTGCGATATTTTATGTGCTTCTACTGTCTGTGGCCCTGAGAAAACAGAGGATTTGCCAGACTTTGATGATGGGAATACTTTGTTGGGAGGTGTTAGCTGGTCCTGATTGTTTCCTGTCTGGAATTCCCTTGTTTTCAGAGTGGTGTTGTTTGCGATATTTTATGTGCTTCTACTGTCTGTGGCCCTGAGAAAACAGGATTTGCCAGACTTTGATGATGGGAATACTTTGTTGGGAGGTGTCAGCTGGCCCCGATTGTTTCCTGTGTGGAATTCCCCTGTTTATTTACTGTCCTGGTTTTAGAGATTATATTGTTCTGCATTATTCTATCCCAGTAATTATTTCATATTAAAGAAGAATCTCACTTATCCAACATTCGCTTATACAATGTTCTGGATTATCTAATGCAGTCTGCCTTTTCATAATCAATGTTTTTGTAGTCAGTGTTTTAAATTCATTGTGATATTTTAGTGGTAAATTTGTAAATACAGTACAGTAGAGTCTCACTTATCCAACATAAACGGGCCGGCAGAACGTTGGATAAGCGAATATGTTGGATAATGAGGAATTAAGGATAACCCTATTAAACATCAAATTAAGTTATGATTTTACAAATTAAGCACCAAAACATCATGTTAGACAACAAATTTGTCAGAAAAAGTAGTTCAGTACACAGTAATGCTATATAGTAATTACTGTATTTATGAATTTAGCACCAAAATATCACGATATATTGAAAGCATTGACTACAAAAATGCGTTGGATAATCCAGAACGTTGGATAAGCGAGTGTTGGATAAGTGAGACTCTACTGTAAATACTACATAGCATTACTGCGCATGGAACTACTTTTTCTGTCAAATTAGTTGTATAATATGATGTTTTGGTGCTTAATTTGTATAACGATTACCTAATTTGATGTTTAATTGGCTTTTCCTGAATCCCTTCTTATTATCCAACATATTCACTTATCCTGCCGGCCTGTTTACGTTGGATAAGTGAGACTCTACTGTATATTGATAATCTGAAATTATCTGCTTAGAACTGGATTATATGAGGCCCCTTCTTCACAGCTGTATAAAATGCACACTGAAGTGGATTATATGGCAGTGTGGAGTCAAGATAATCCAGTGCAAAGCAGATAATATAAGATTATAAATGGGTTATATAGCTATATGGAAGGGCCTTGAGTCTACACTGCCATATAATCCAGTGCAAATTAGATAATCTGTGGAAGAAGTCTAAGTGAGGCCTAAATTTGCCTGTCCCCTAACTGAAACCTGGCTGTCCCTTGGTTGCTAGGCAACCAAGTGGGCAGAGATTAGCCCTCTAAACTGGCAGCAATTGGATAAAAAAAAATATTGCTCTCCCTCTAATTAGGACTTTATTTTTCTTTTCTTTTTGTTGTATCAACCTTGAGGTGTGGATGATGGGTTGTGTTGTCAAATTTTGAGGTTGGGGGGCCTGTACTTTTGTTGTTTTGTGAATTGCCGTGATGCCATCACTCTTTTATATATATAGATAGATTTTGACCACAAAATCTCACAAGCAAAGAGGGATTCAGCCATGCATGCCTTACCCTCCTTTTGTGATGGTGCGAGTGGCGCCATCTATATGTCGAACAGTAAGTTGCAAGATTTGAATTGAATCATGCCTGATTTTGCCTTTACCCTGTAAATGTAGTTGGATTGATTGGTTATTTATAGCTGTCAATCAATGTTGTTTGCACCAGTTATATTGTTTCCTCAGCTCAATTGTTTGGCTCCACCTCTTCCTGGAGGACAGTGTTTCCTTTTTCATTCCACCATCAAGCTTTCTACCAGATGGACGTGAGAGAGAGACTTGGCCCTAAAAGCCCTTGATTAAGTTACCTCTCAGCACCATTTCTGAGGTTCTTACCCTTGAGACTTATGCTTCATGTTCAGGGCCAACCTGGATGACACCGAGGAGTCTCAAGCGCCTTCAATCAGTTCTTTGGCACCAAAGGAAGACTGCGTCTTCAAACATAGGCCATTTGGACTGAGGCTGAGGTTTGCTCCGGCATTCAAAGCCATTGAGAAAGAGGGACCTGGAAAAGCTTCTCAGCTGCAGAGCTCCTTGGACTTAAGACAACCAAAGACTGTAATGTATATTTTCCTTTACCCCTTTGAAACTTCCAGCTTATTGCCTTAAAGGGATAACCTTTTGTGAACAATAAAACCAGTTTTTGAGTTATCTACAGTGTTTTGGTCCTTGGGAGTTCCAGTTTCCCTAAAGGAGGGCAAGAAGCAGTCCCTTGGGGAAAGATGTCACATCCATGCTTCTTTCACTAAGAGTTATAGCCCCAGGTGCGACGGCACACCTTTGTTCATCCCTTTGTGTTCCAAACACGCTTCTCTGCGCAACCCTACCTGTGATCCAGTTGCTTGCTGAGGCTGCCAAAGCGCTGGTTGAGCTTGTGGAACTCGGCCTCCTGGCGCTCGATGTCCGGACAGTGCTCCTGGAACTGGGCTGCAAGGGTGCCGGCACATGCTTTGGCCTTCTGCAGGTCCTGCTCCGCTTCGGTCAGCAAGGGCCGCTGGGCTTGCAACTCGGAACCCAAAGCCTGGGCGAGAAGGGAGACCCAGAATTTATCGGAGTGTTTAGGACCCCTGTTTTGAAGACTCGAGAGAGCTTGCAATATTACAGGCACCCCTGAATCAATCCAAACACCACCCTGAAAACTGGACCTCCCAAAAAGAAGAAAACATACTGCATCATAGATCCTACATCATAGACTACATTTTGTAATTATACAAACTCATAGTAATGTTGTAAAAAGATAGTGCAACCCTGTAAGTGCACTCCAGGCACTGGTAACACTGGGACACTTCTGATGAACATTGGAAAATCCCATTGTTCTTCAGCACTTACTAGCCAGCCTCTCCTGATAAACATCCATCTAAAGGTTGCATTTGAGTGAAGGGGCCCATTTCTGTACCTCACCAGTGAGAATATTATACTGGGGAAGATGTGGAAGGCAGTCCCTGCTGTGGCATCCCAGTTCTGGAATATTCTCCCCTCAGAAGTCCAACTGGTGCTAACGCCAAAGTCATTCCAGTGCCAAGTCAAAACATGGCTTTTTCATTAACACTTTTGGATTTCACTCAAATTTCTAAAGGCATAATGGTTTACATTATCACTTCAAATTGCCTTATTTTAATTGTTAAATTGCCTTTCACAATTACTCCAGCTGTTTTGAACTCTTCCAAGTTGGTTTCAATGTACCCACCAGGAGATCCCCAGAAATAGTTACACAACAACAATAAAAATGGTGTCAGTTGTTAATTGATACGAGATAAAATTTTGGTGGTGCTTTTGGCCACAGAAAGTAGAGCCTGTTATTGCTCTTGGTGATACGCCATTGAGAGCTAACCCTGCTCCCATCTTGTTAAGAGCTCTTTTTATCTCTGTGTCTTTCACACCTTATTTTGGAGATTTTTTTAAAAATCAAGCCTTAGTGGGAAACGTCCTAGATGACCCCAATGCATATTTTTTTAGCCCCAGATAGGTTGTGAGGATGGGTCCTCACAAAGCTATTGCTCACCAGCAGCTCTTCGCTCTTGCGCTCCAGGGAACGGACGTCCTCTGGAACGGTGTCCTCTATGGCCAGTTTGTTCTCGTATCCGGAAAGCAGGTCCCTGCCTTGCTGCAGGCTCTTCTCAAGGTGATGGGCAACATCGACTCTAGAAAAGACACACCAAAGCCACTCATCAGATACATGTGCTTATGTTCAGACTTGTCCATAATTTCCCCAAACTAGCCCTCCAGCATCAAATGTGCACACCAAAAGATACGGCACATTGAAAAAAGTCAAAGTTGACATGCTAACACTTCCAAAAAATATCCAAATACCCCATTGTAAGTCCTGTCCCCAGGTTGGCTTGAAAAAGACACCTACTTTTCCTGAACAGCGCCCAGAAGCTGGACAACGTGGTTGTACTTGTTGTTTGTTTCCTCCACTTTGGTTTTCACCAACGCGGCGCTGCTTGCGTCAGGCACGGATTCCACAAAGGCTTCACACTCCTGGATCCTACGGCCTTTCTCTGGCTCGATGTGGCGGACCTCGCTGGCGATGTTCTGCAAAAGGAGAAAGAATGAGACCACAGACCACTGATGAGTGGAGCGTCTCCAATCGTGCTCCATTTGGGTTGGGATTAACTGGGGCTTTAAGACAAGAACATGACCAACCATACAGCCTGGAAAACTCACAGCAACCCAGTGATTCCAGCCATGAAAACGTTTGACAACACAAAATCCTCTTTGTTTACATGTAGAGGAGATGAAAGATGGGATCTTGCCCTTCCAATAGCACCATTCCTCTCTCACCACCCCACTGGTTGACCAAGACCCAGCTTGGCATTCATTTTTGAGCACTCACCTGCACAAAAGCCAAAACTTGATCTTATCCAAGTGACTCCCTAATAATATTTTAATCTCTTTACCCATCAGCCTATGCATACCTCCCTTGGATTGCTGTGTGCCTCCACCAGACAAAGAGCTGGGAAAACATTTTCAGTTGTTTTTCTAATTTCTGTAAAATCCTAGAGTTAAAAAGACCCCAAGGTCTATCCAGTCCCTTGAGGACTCAAGAGAGCTTACTATATTAGAGGCACCACAGAAGAAGTCGAAACACTGCCCTGAAAACCGAACCCCACAAAAAGAAGAAGGAATCAGCTCCAAAGGAATTTCTGACTATTATGCGAGGAACATAAAAATAACAATTTTGCCACCCAAAAACCAGGGGTGCGACTATAATGCAATGAAATGTATTTAGGGAGTTCACATCATTGCCTGAGACAGTCACTTCACTGTCCTGATCTGATGCAACCCATTCCACTAACTCATCCTTCCATCATGAAAACCCAGCCAGCTTTTACCTTGAGGTCCTTTGACCGCTCCGCACTGTCCTGAATTGCCCGACTTTGCTCGAGTGGCGGGCGCAGGTTGGCCGTGATGGCCTTCTCCTGCTTGTCCAGCTCATTATTCACTTTCTCCAGTCCTGCCAGCAGTTGCCGTCCTTGTACACAGGCTGCATCTGAGACGAAAAAAGCAGGCGAAGGAAAGGTTCATCTCCATTTCTGGCTAAAAACTAAATGGGTTCACTTCTGACCAATCAAAAAGACTCATCCAACAGACCTTCAGTATTCCCCGGGACTTGCTTCCAGGACCCCTAATGGATATTAAAATCCATGGATGCTCAAGTTGCATTATAAAAGGTAAAGGGTTTCCCCTGACATTCAGTCTAGTCTTGTCCGACTCTGGGGGTTGGTACTCATCTCCATTTCTAAGCCAAAGAGCCGGCTTTGTCCGTAGACACCTCCAAGGTCATGTGGTCGGCATGCCTGCACGGAGAGCTATTACCTTCCTGCCTATTGATCTACTCACATTTGCATGTTTTTGAACTTTTTGTGTGTGTGTGTGTCAGGAGCGACTTGAGAAACTGCAAGTCGCTTCTGGAGTGAGAGAATTGGCCGTCTGCAAGGACGTTGCCCAGGGGACGCCCGGATGTTTTGATGTTTTTACCATCCTTGTGGGAGGCTTCTCCCATGTCCCCGCATGGAGTTGGAGCTGAAAGAGGGAGCTCATCCCCGTGTGGGATTCGAACCTGGCAGCTTGCAGATCAGCAGCCCAACCTTCAAGTCACAAGGCTTTAGCCCACTACTCCACTGGAGGCCCGTTTTTGAACGGCTAGGTTGGCAGAAGCTGGGGCTAACAGTGGGAGCTCACCCCACTCCCTGGATTTGAACCACCGACCTTTCAGTTAGCAAGTTCAGCAGCTCAGTGGTTTAATCTGCTGCACCACTGGGGGCACCAGTGGTAAAAGATGGTTCCAAATAATAATAGGATGAACAGATCCAAAGAGAGTTTAATAATGATGATGATGATGTTGATATTAATAATAGTAATAATAACAATTGAGAAAGCCTGACCATCTGTGCAAATAGCAGGAAGCTACAGCAGGGAATGCTTCCTTATCAGCATAGAGCTTGGTTTGCGGCTAAATCAAAAATTGATTTTCCAAATACTTTTCCAAATATTTTGCAGATCACCGAATATTTTTCCCTGTCATAGAGTTCTATTAATTTCCACAGCATTTCGTTTTGGAGGTCTTGAAATGTAAAGAGACATAGCCAAACGTCTTGAGCCACTTATGGGAGGCTACCTAATAGGTATTCCAGTATACTTGTGACTTGATCTAGGTCCCATATAGTCAACAGAGTGAATTCTATTGATCTCAGATTGAACTGGATCCCAGACCTTTCATGTTTTTATTAGTTCTTGCCATTTGTTTTTATTGGCTAATGTTTAAATTTGTATAATTGTGCATGTCTTTTGGCTATTGTTGTGTTTTATATTGCTATTGTTTTTATTTAGGCTTGGCCCCATTTAAGCCGCCCTGAGTCCCCTTCGGGGAGATAAAGGCGGGGTATAAAAATAAAGTTGTTGTTATTATTATTATTATTCCCTGGAAACAACTCACCTCCTGCGCCATCAGCCTTCAATGTATCATATCTCTGCTGCAGAAGCTTCTTTGTGCCAGCTGTCTTCTGTTTCACACTTTGATACTGGTCAGCAATGCTTTGGAATGAAGAGATTGGGTCAATTAGAAAAAGTGAGGGACTTCATCTCTAATGTAATGGTCATGGCTCAATGCTATGTCATCCTGGGATTTGTAGTTTGGTGAGGCAGAGAGAAGGCTTGACGACTTGTAAAACTACATCCCCATGATCCCTAGCATTGAACCAACACAATTAAAGTGGATTTATTCTACTGCATAGTTGCACTCCAAGGTTTTATTTTCCCATGATGGAACCTTTGGTGTCTTCTAATATTTTTGTTTTCACAGAAGGAATCCGAAACAGACAGCCAATGTAATGTGCACCTTTTTTGGCCAAAAGAGCACAGTTTGTTGCTGCATGTTAGCAGCAATTTTTTTAGTTTCAGGGTTTTGAAAATAGAGATGCGCATGGGATTCAGTGGTGCATGAGACTCAAGTCAATAGGGCTGTGGTGCAGGCTGGTGAGCAGCCTGCTACAATAAATCACTCTGACCATGAGGTCATGAGTTCGAGGCCAGCCTGTGGTGGGGTGAGCACCCGTCAATTAAAAAATAAAAAATAGCCTCTGCTCGTTGCTGACTTAGCAACCCGAAAGATAGCTGCATTTATCAAGTAGGAAATAAGGTAAAAAAGGTAAAGGTTTCCCCTGACGTTAAGTCCAGTCATGACTCATGTCTGACTCTGGGGGTTGGTGCTCATCTCCATTTCTAAGCCAAAGAGCCGACATTGTCCGTAGACACCTCCAAGGTCATGTGGCCGGCATGACTGCATGGAGCGCCATTACCTTCCCACCAGAGCGGTACCAATTTTGAATTGCTAGTTTGGCACAAGCTGGGGCTAACAGTGGGAGCTCACCCCGTTCCCTGTATTTGAACCACCAGCCTTACGGTCAGCAAGTTCAGCAGCTCAGTACTTTAACATGCTGCGCCGTCCGGGGGCCCAAGTCAGTTATATACAATAGCAAAATAATACTAACAATAACAATATTATTACTACTATTATTTAAATTATATACATTAGAAAAACAATACTAAGAATAACAATATTATTATTACTATTTTGTCAATTATATAGTAAAGGTAAAGGTTCACGCTGCTCCCGGGGTTTGAACCTGGGACCTTTCGGTCTCCAGCTCAGTGCTTTAACGCACTTCGCCACCGGGGCTCCAGGAAATAAGGTACCACTTATAAAATGGGGAGGCAAATTTAACTAATTTAACGACGTTGGAATGAGGAAGTGCCGTCACAATGGATGATGAAGCAGCTGCTCCCCCTGTGGCCAGAATCGAACATCCCCTCAGGAGAAGGTTAAATTGCCTCTGCGTCTGTCTCTGTCTCGGTTCTATGTGTATATGGGCATTGAATGTTTGCCCTATATGTACTGTATATAATGTGATCCGCCCTGAGTCCCCTTCGGGGTGAGAAGGGCGGAATATAAATACTGTAAATAAATAAATAAATACGCTGTTCCAAATTCTATCCTCTGGATCCAACCATTTCAGAGACGGGAGGTTGCAGCTACACTCTGGAATGGATGCAGGTTGAAATCACTAGAACTGCCAGGGCTCCATGTTATGGAATCCTGCGAGATGTCGTTTGGAGAGGCACCAGCGCTCTCTGGCTTAAGATCTCGCTAAACTACACCACCCATGATTCAACAGCATTGAGCCACTTAAAGTGGTGACAAGTATCAAGTGGAGAATCAGTTTCTATTGCTTTTGTGAACGCAGGCAAAGTCAGGAAGCACTTACTGGTCAGCAAGGGTCAATGATTCAGGATCTGTCGGGGGAATCATGAAGCAGACGCCGGGAGCGTTGATCCCATTTCCGGTGCTGTCCGTCACCTCCCAGAGGTCACCACTGTTCTTGTGCAACATGTATCTAGCCCCACGCGAGAGCTGGCACTGGGAACATAGATAGTCATGCACAGGAGTTACAAATATACAACTTTTAAGAATAGTTTCAAGATGTGAATCTGTTGATGCTGAATCCGTCGATGCAGAGGACCAACTCTATTATATTACGGTATATTACCGTATATACTCGAGTATAAGCCGACCCGAATTTTACCTAATTTTACCACAAAAAACTGGGAAAACATTGACTCCATTATAAGCCAAGATACCAATAAAATTACATTAATTGAGGCATCAGTAGGTTAAATGTTTTTGAATCTTTACATCAAACTGTAATTTAAGATATGACTGTTCAACTCTGATTAAATCATTATTTTCATCTTTGTCAATATAAATGTATCCTTTTAATAATAATAGAGTGAAATAATAAATGTAATAGTAATAATAATAAATGCAGTAAAATAATAAATGTATTAATAAAAATAGAGTAAAATAAATGTAAAAGTAACAACAATAATAGAGTAAAATAATAAATGTAATAATAATAATTAATAATAGAGTAAAATAATAAATGGGTTGTTATATGTTTTCCGGGCTGTGTGGCCATGTTCTAGAAGTATTCTCTCCTGACGTTTCGCCCATATCTATGGCAGGCATCCTCAGAGGATCCTCACAACCTCTGAGGATGCCTGCCATAGATGTGGGTGAAACGTCAGGAGAGAATACTTCTGGAACATGGCCACACAGCCCGGAAAACATACAACAACCCTGTGATCCTGGCTATGAAAGTCTTTGACAACACATTAAAATAATAAATGTAACAGTACTAATAATAATAGAGAAAAATAATAAATATACCATATATACTTGAGTATAAGCCAACCTGAATAGAAGCCCACCAGGACCATCACCCGAGTATAAGCCAAGGAGGTTTTTTTCAGTCCTAAGAAAGGGCTGAAAAACTAGGCTTATACTCGAGTATATACAGTATATTATATATCATATTGGAGCCCTGGTGGCGAAGTGCATTAAAGCACTGAGCTACTGAACTTGCAGACTGAAAGGTCCCAGGTTCAAACCCCGGGAGCGGTGGGAGCGCCCGCTGTTAGCTCCAGCTTCTGCCAACCTAGCAGTTCGAAAACATGCCAATGTGAGTAGATCAATAGGTACCTCTCCGGCGGGAAGGTAATGGTGCTCCATGCAGTCATGCCGGCCACATGACCTTGGAGGTGTCTATGGACAACACCGGCTCTTTGGCTTAGAAATGGAGATGAGCACCAACCCCCAGAGTCGGACATGACTGGACTTAACGTCAGGGGAAACCTTTACCTTTTATGCATTATATATTATACTTGCTGTGCCCGGCCATGCGTTGCTGTGGCGAAGTATAGTGGTATGGGAAATAAAGTATTGAGGCATTACTCAAGTTAAGGTAAAGGGTAAAGGTTTTCCCTGGACATTAAGTCTATTATAAATGGGTAATATAGCTGTGTGGAAGGGCCTGGAGTCTACACTGCCGTATAATCCAGTTAAAATCTGATAATCTGTATTTTATAGGCAGTGTGGAAGAGGCCTAAGTGAGGCCTAACTCTGCCTGTTCCCCTGGGCTGAGTGGGTTGCTAGGAGACCAAGTGGGCGGAGCTTAGCCTTCTAACTGGCAGCAATTGGATAAAAACAATTATTCCTCTCCCTCTAATTAGGACTTTATTTTTCTTTTCTTTTTGTTGTATGAACGTAGAGGCATGGATGAGGGGTTGTGTTGCCAAGTTTAGTGTTTCTGGGATGTGTAGTTTTGTTGTTTTGTCCTAGGCCGAAATTTCATTACCCTTTTATATATATAGATTGCTTCTTGGATTTAAAAAAATTAAGTACTGAACCTGTGGATTCAGAGGAGCAATGGCGTACTGCCTTGGGAGATGATGGATTTCTCTTCTTTGGAGTTTTTTCAAGAGCGTTTTAGTTAATATATTTCAGCAGAGCTACACTTCAACATCATGCAATCTCTACAGTTTCCAGCATCCCATAGATTTGCCACTATTCCTGCCCTACTTCCAGTTGGGAGTCCCACCATGATATGTATTTGGATCCTTGGCAAAAAGCGGAGGCTTCTCACCTGATCGCTTTCATAGTCGCAAAGGGCTTCCACTGGGATGGGCTTCAGGGGGGTCTCCCGGCGGTACCGCAAAGGCAGCACTTGCTGGCTGCGCATCTGCAGGGACTTCACCACATCGTCATACTTGTCCAAGGCCTTCTCCTGGTCCTGGAAGCAAAACACTGATGTACCAAAGAAGGCAATGGCCAGGAGAGACATCCGGACACAATAACAACAACAACAACAACAACAACAACAACAACAACAACAACAACAACAACTTTACTTCAATCAAAGCAGGTTCTTTGAAAATGAGCACGCAAAGATACTGTGGGACTTCCGAATCCAGACTGACAAAGTTCTGGAACACAACACACCAGACATCACAGTTGTGGAAAAGAAAAAGGTTTGGATCATTGATGTCGCCATCCCAGGTGACAGTCGCATTGACGAAAAAGAACAGGAAAAACTCAGCCGCTATCAGGACCTCAAGATTGAACTTCAAAGACTCTGGCAGAAACCAGTGCAGGTGGTCCTGGTGGTGATGGGCACACTGGGTGCCGTGCCAAAAGAACTCAGCCAGCATTTGGAAACAATAGACATTGACAATATCACGATCTGCCAACTGCAAAAGGCCACCCTACTGGGATCTGCATCATCCGAAAATACATCACACAGTCCTAGACACTTGGGAAGTGTTCGACTTGTAATTTTGTGATACAAAATCCAGCATATCTATCTTGTTTGCTGTGTCATACAATATAACAACAGCAATAATAATAGTAACAACTTTATTCTTATATCCCGCCCCATCTCCCCGAAGGGACTCGGGGTGGCTTCCATGGGGACCAAGCTCAGTGAAACAAAATTAAAATACAACACCATAAAAAACATGCGCATTGCAAAGCATAACCAACATAAAAACATGTAAACTTCTGCTTTGAGAGTGTAATAAGATTCAAAGAAGGACAGCTCCTTGCCCCTTTCCACAGGACAGAAGTAAGTGGACTTCAGCACTGCAAGGTCTACTTCTGTTGTTGTTACTATTATATATGGGATATTGTGGACTGCATTCGCCCTTAAAGAGACCTTGAGGGCCTATTCCTTCCATACCAAAAACCCTCCAAAATTTGCCTCCAAATAATGCCCAACTCTGTCCAAGTTCTGTGGGGGCATCTGTATCATGCTTTGGAAATAGTTGAATCCATGGATGGGAGAATTTGTGGCTACAGAAGGCCAACTGAATGTGTTTTTTAATATAATGCTCTTTAGTTTTTGCCCAATTTGGGTTTGCAGAGGTTACGGAAAAACAGCTCCTATCACTGGGTTGTTGTATCGACAACACATTGAACTCCTATCACTTTTGATTACCCATCATGTGGACTGGGGATAATGGGAGTTGCAACCCAACTCCTGGCTCTAGGTTTGGGGAAAAGTCAAAGCACATTTGAAAGCCAGATATCCTATCCACAAGCCTGTATCCCAACTTCGCAAAGGTTACTTGCCTCGAGCTCCTGCAGCAAGGATTCGATTTGGTAGCGGTCCTTGAAATCCGGGCTGTATTTCTGGTCCAGGTCTGTGTCTACTTTCCTGAGGAGTTCTTGGGCATCTTTAGCATCCTTTTGGAACTGCATAAAACAATGACAAACTCAAGTGACTCTTTGGATGAGGCAACATCTGAGAAGTTTCATCCTGTTTGCCTTACTTGTCAACACCAGCAGCAAAACCTGAAAAGTGATGACAAGCCTAGACAAAAGCACCCAAGTTCTGTTTTCTCAACAAATAATAATAATAATAATAATAATAATAATAATAATAATAATAGTGTGTATTTATATTTATTTATTTATTATTTATTTACAACATTTATATCCCGCCCCCTCTCACCCCAAGGGGACTCAGAGCTGCTTACAAGTTATATGTACCGTATATACTCGAGTATAAGCCGACCCGAATATAAGTCGAGGCACCTAATTTTACCACATAAAAACTGGGAAAACATTGACTCCAGTATAAGCCGAGGGTGATAAACTTCAGAAATAAAAATAGATACCAATAAAATTACATTAATTGAGGCATCAGTAGGTTAAATGTTTTTGAATATTTACATAAAGCTCAAATTTAAGATAAGACTGTCCAACTCTGATTAAATCGTTATTCTCATCTTCTTCAATGTAAAGGTGCTTATGTAACCTTTGAATAATAATAGAGTAAAATAATACTTGTAATAATAATAAATACAGGAAAATAATACATGTAATAATAAATAGAGTAAAATAATAAATGCAATAATAATAAGATCAGAGTGAAATAATAAATGTAATAATAATAATAATAAAAATAGAGTAAAATAAATGTAATAGTAGCAACAATAATCAAGAAAAATAATAAATGTAATAATACCAATAATAATAGAGAAAAATAATAAATGCACCATATATTCTTGAGTATAAGCTGACCCAAATATAAGCCAACCAGGACCCTCACCCAAGTATAAGTCGAGGGGGGCTTTTTCAATCTTAAAAAAAGGGCTGAAAAACTAGGCTTATACTTGAGTATATGCAGTACATACAATGTATTATATTCTTAGGACTGCATCATATTAGTATTATACATTACTATATTGTACTATACCACTAGACTGCAATATTATTAGTAATATTACATGTAATATATAATTATTATATTATTGTATTATTATTATCATTATTATATTTTATTGCATTATAAATTATCAATATTATATGTATATACAATATATTATATTATTAAGCATAGCACAATATTAGTATTATATATTATTATTATTATTCATGTTAAGGATTGCTCTCCTCGTGATAGTGGAATAAATGCTGTGTGTTCCTGCCCCAGAGTGCCGAACTACAAATCCCATCATCCCCTAGCCTGGAGGGCTCTTATATCATATTAACAAAATATAATATATCATAATTTAATATACCTGGTGATAGTCCTCCATGAACTTGAGGTGGCTTTCCTCACAGATGAGCAGGTTGAGGTACTCTTTCCAGTCGGCATGGACCGCCTCGATGTGAGCCTGCAAACAACGGCAACGAAAGGGACGTTTAAGGATCAGAAGGACCTACGTCAGGATTATAAACCAAGAGAAAGGACAGCCATGTCTTCTCCAGACTCACCTCAATGGGGATCTTCCCAGGATGGTGTTCAGCCAACAGCTGGTTGCCGTCTTCATGCAGTTTATTAATCGCCGCCTCCTTTTCTTCTAGTTTCCGGTTTATGAAGTTCTACGAATTACGAAAAGGACAGACGGATTATACCTGCTCAGCATTCTCACAAGCCATAGGATTGTAAAAGACAGGGCTAATTCTATCTCCTCGTTGAGGACTAGAAACTTGGGCAGGATGTGGCCGGTTTCCAACACAAACAACATGACTAAGGACTCAGAGACATGGGTTCAAATGGCAGGAAAGGAGATTTATTATATATATATATATATATATATATATACACACACACACACACACACACACACACACACACACCGTAGAGTCTCACTTATCCAACGTTCTGGATTATCCAACGCATTTTTGTAGTCAATGTTTTCAATATATCGTGATATTTTGGTGCTAAATTCGTAAATACAGTAATTACTGCATAGCATTACTGCACATTGAACTACTTTTTCTGTCAAATTTGTTACATAACATGATATTTTGGTGCTTAATTTGTAAAATCATAATCTAATTTGATGTTTAATAGGCTTTTCCTTAATCCCTCCTTATTATCCAACATATTTGCTTATCCAACGTTCTGCCGGCCCATTTATGTTGGATAAGTGAGACTCTACTGTCTTTCTCTCTCTCTTTCTCTCTATATATACCACTCTTCTCCCCCAGGGGGACCCATTGGAACATTTGGAAGCTGTTCAGCTGTGGAACTCACTGCCTCACCGGCCACGTTCTAACACAAACAACATGACTAAGGACTTGGAGATAAGGGTTCAAATGACAGGAAAGGAGATTATTTATTTAATATACCGCTCTTCTCCCCCAGGGGGAACCACCGGAACATTAGGAAGCTGTTCAACTGTGGAACTCACTGCCTCACTAGCCAGGTTCCAACACAACATGACTAAGGACTTGGAGATATGGGTTCAAATGACAGGAAAGGAGATTTATTTATTTATTTTATATACCGCTCTTCTCCCCTGGGGGGGGGGGCACTGGAACATTAGGAAGCTGTTCAGCTGTGGAACTCACTGCCTCACTGGCCACGTTCTAACACAAACAACATGACTAAGGACCTGGAGACATGGGTTCAAATGACAGGAAAGGAGATTTATTTCTTTATTTTATATACCGCTCTTCTCCTCCAGGAGGACCCACCGGAACATTAGGAAGCTGTTCAACTGTGGAACTCACTGCCTCATGGTCTTGTGTAAGCTCCTTCCTTGGAGGCTTTTAAACAGAGGCTGGATGGCTGTCTGTCAGGAGTGCCTTTGCATGGCAAGGGGATGGACTAGATGAGCCTTGGGGTCTCTTCCAACCATATGATTCTATAGTCCGGCACAGGACAAGGTCCATGGGGTGAAACGCATACCTCATACTGGCGCCGGCGACTGGGGTAGTCCAGGTTGCGGTCACTCCAGTCGTACTGCATCCGGTCCTTGGCTTGTTGATCCAGCCAGTAGAGCTTGTTGGTGCAGCGCTGCATGTAGTCCTGCAGCGAATTGAGGTCCTGCTGCCGCTGTTGGGATCCTGACTATAAACAGAAAAGACGCTTTGTCAAAGGTCACATCCTTCAGGCTGCAAAAGATAATCCCAAAACTACCTGGAAGGGTGTCTTTCTCCTATTCCTGCCTCCAGATATTGTTATTGAAAAACCACAGTGAACCATGACAAAATGGGACAAAGCAGGAAAGGGGAGAAGAAGGGAGAAGACTGCCTGGAGTGCTGTTACCTTCCCGCCGGAGCAGTACCTATTGATCTACTCACATTTGCATGTTTTCGAACTGTTTGGTTGGCAGACGCTGGGGCTAACAGCGTGCGCTCCCCCCGCTCCCCGGATTCGAATCGCCGACCTTTGGTCCGCAACTTCAACAGCTCAGAGCTTTAACACGCTGTGCCACCAGGGGCACCCTAATAATATTATTATAATGTATAATAATAATAATAATAATATTACATTATCATATTAAAATATTAATATAATGCAATATAATACTACTAATAATAATACACTATTATAATAGTATATTATATATTACATGTGGGGACCCCCGATGGCACAGTGTGTTAAAGCGCTAAGCTGCTGAACTTGCGGACCAAAAAGTCACAGGTTTGAATCCAGGGAACAGAATGGATGCCCACTGTTAGCCATAGCTTCTGCCAACCTAGCAGTTCGAAAACATGCAAACGTGAGTAGATCAATAGGTACCACTCTGGCGGGATGGTAACGGTGCTCCATGCAGTCATATCGGCCTCATGACTATGGACAACGCCGGCTCTTCGGCTTAGAAATGGAGATGAGCACCAACACCCAGAGACGGACACGACTGGACTTAACGTCAGGGGAAAACTTTACCTTTACTTATATTACATGTAATATTACTAATAATATTGCAGTATAGTGGTATAGTACAATATCGTAATATATAATGCTTATATTGTGCTATGTTAATAATAATAATACAGTAAAGTCTCACTTATCCAAGCTAAACGGGCCGGCAGAACCTTGGATAAGCGAATATCTTGGATAATAAGGAGGGATTAAGAAAAAGCCTATTAAACATCAAATTAGATTATGATTTTGCAAATTAAGCACCAAAACATCATGTTATACAACAAATTTGACAGAAAAAGTAGTTCAATGTGCAGTAATGTTATGTTGCAATTACTGTATTTACGAATTTAGCACCAAAATATCACGATATATTGAAAACATTGACTACAAAAATGGCTCGGATAAACCAGAAACTTGGATAAGCGAGTCTTGGATAAGTGAGACTCTACTGTATATTGTATGTACATTTAACTTGTAAGCAACCCTGAGTCCCCTTCAGGGTGAGAAGGGTGGGATATAAATGTTGCAAATAAATACATAAATAATAAATAAAAATAGAGGTATTTGGTGGTGCTGGGGATGTATGTGTTGTAGAAATGTTTCACCACAATCCATGTCTTGCAAAACAAGAACCAAACTCAGGAATGGATCCTCCTTATTCCTCCTCCCCAAAGTCTATCAGTCCTTTGACTCATTTATTAACGGCAAAGGCATCCTCATTTGAGCTAAACATCATCCTCCATTTCTTTCCAACTGTCTCAGGTGTGCCATATTTCAGGACTTTATTGTAGCCTTTCCAAAAAGAAATCTTACCAGCAATTTCTGGTATTTCACCTGGAGTCCGCTTGTGTATTCCTGGAAACAGAAGAAGGTGTAGTTTAGCCTTATAACCCAGGGATTTGCTTTGAATACCAGGACTGAGCTCACACACAAAAAAGATACTTGCTTGCCCCTCAGTGTCAAACTTTCTATCATTTCAACAGCCTAAATTTGAGAGAAGGAAGAGGAGTATTTTTTCTATTGTTCTTTGGATAAACAGGAGTCGGAAACCCTCAAAATCATCCAGTTGATCCCGGTGTATGTCATCCAAGGATGAATTGATGCTCCCTCTCCCCGCCCCATAGTATATCCAAAGACCCATGAAACAGACATACATCCGACACCGGTGTCGCGTGGCTGCCTTCCTTGCTGATGTGCGGGCCGATCGCCATCACTTCATTGTGGAAGATGTTGTGCTCCTCCACCTGGCCGTTGACGGACGGCAAGTCCGTTCCAAAGCCTTTGCTGTTCAAGGTTTCCTGATGGAGAAAGACAAAGTGGGTTAGGACCAGGTTTCCCACATCCCTGACATCCAGTGCTAAGGAAGAAGACAAGGACACAATGCAGATCATTGATCCAGTTTGGGTATCCACGTTGCAGAAGTACAAGTAGTCCCTGAGTTATAAACATTCGACATACAAATTTTATTTATCGTGTCAGAAGCAAATTGAGGATACAATTATAATGTATTTAAAATCACAAAGTTGAAATGTGTTTCATGGCCGGGATCACAGGGTTGTTATATGTTTTCTGGGCTGTATGGCCATGTTCCAGAAGTATTCTCCCCTGACGTTTCACCCACATCTATGGCAGGCATCCTCAGAGGTTGTGATGTATGGAGAAACTAAGCAAAGAAGGTTTATATATATCTGTGGGAAGTCCAGGGTGAGAGAAGAACTCTTTGTCAGTTGGAGGCCAGTGTGAATGTTGTAGTTAATCACCTTAATTAGCATTGAAAAGCTTCATCTACTGGCTTTTCCTGCCTGGGGACATCCTTTGTTGAGAGTCGTGAGCTGCCCCTGGTTCTCATGTCTGGAACTCCTCTGTTTTCAGAGTGTTGCTTCTTATTTACTGTTCTGAATTTTGAGTTTTTTAATACAAGCCCCCAAAGAAAATCCAGCAAATGCTACGGTCAGCGAAGGACAAGAGGGATCCTCTCTCCTCTGCAGGAGTCTACTGTATAACATGCAGCTGTGGACAAGTCTACATAGGGACCACCAAACACGAGTCAAAGAACATGAAAGGCACTGCAGACTCACTCAACCAGAGAAATCTGCCATAGCAGAGCACTTGATGACCCAACCTGGACACAGGATATTATTTGAGAACACAGAAATGCTTAACAACTCCAACAACTATCATGTCAGACTACACAGGGAAGCCAGTGAAATTCACAAGCATGTGGACAACTTCAACAGAAAGGAGGAAACCATGAAAATGAACAAAATCTGGCTACCAGTATTAAAACACTCAAAAATCAGAACAGTAAGTAAGAAGCAACACTCTGAAAACAGAGTTCCAGACATGGGAACCAGGGGCAGCTCACGACTCTGAACAAAGGATGCCCCCAGGCAGGAAAAGCCAGGAGATGAAGCTTTTCAATGCTAATTAAGGTGATTAACTACAACATTCACACTGGCCTCCAACTGACAAAGAGTTCTTCTCTCACCCTGGACTTTCCACAGATATATATATATATATATAAACCTTCCTAGCTTAGTTTCTCCATACCTCACAACCTCTGAGGATGCCTGCCATAGATGTGGGCGAAACGTCAGGAGAGAATACTTCTGGAACATGGCCACACAGCCTGGAAAACATACAACAACTCCACAAAGTTAAAAACTTGGCATTATACTAAAATGTGCTTTGACCAGAAGCTGGCCACTTGGAGTGTCTCTGGTGTTGTTATAAGAAGGTCTTCCATTGTGCATGTGGCAGGGCTCAGGCTGCATTGTAATACGTGGTCTGTGGTTTGCTCTTCTCCGCACTCGCGTGTCGTGGACTCCACTTTGTCACCCCATTTCTTAAGGTTGGCTCTGCATCTTTTGGTGCCAGATTGCAGTCCGTTCAGCGCCTTCCAAGTCGCCCAAGGGGGAGTTTCTCATCTGGTATCAGTCATGGATTGAGGTTCCGGGTTTTAGCCTGCCACTTTTGGACTCTTGCTTGCTTGCTTTCCTATGAATATCTCTGTTGATCTTAGGAAGCTGCTTCTTGATTTAAGTTGTTGGCATGCTGGCTGATATCCTAACAGAGGGTTGGGCCAGAGATGTCAATGCCTTTTGAAGAAAGTGCTCTTTCTGCACAAATAATTCCAGAGTTCATCCTGGAAAAGTCACCCTGTCTTTTGTGTGCCCAGGAGGGAGTGTCTCATCTGGTATCAGCCACTGATTGAAGTTCCTGCCACTTTTGGACTCTTGCTTGCTGAGGTGTTCCTGCAAGTATCTTTCTAGATCATAGGAAGCTATTTCTTGAAGGTGTTGGTTTGCTTGCTGATATCTGAACAGAGGATGGGCTGGAGATGTCAATGCCTTTCAGTACAGGTTGCTATTTACTGATGGATGTTAGGTAATATCAGCTAAACAGTATAATTTCTCCAGTGGTGTAGGGCATAGACATCCTGTGATAATGCAGCATGTCTCATGAAGAGCCACATCCACTGTTTTAACGTGGTGAGATGTATTCCACACTGGGCATGCGTGTTCAGCAGCGGAGTAGCAAAGCGCAAGGGGAAATGCCTTCACTGGGTCTGGTTGTGATCCCTAAATTCAATGGGTTTGCTCCAGACAGGAGCACTTGGATTTAGGGCTATAATTAACTAATGTAGGGATAGTGATGTTTTGGAAGAATTGTTTTAATTCCAAGGTAGGAATGGTCCTGCTGGACTGCAAACCCAGCAGCCTTTGCCTTCACAGGAATGCTGGCAGTTGCCATCCAGAAACCCTTGGAAGGTCACAAGTTTCCTGAATTAATTTTACAAGTAACTTTCCAAGATGCAGGTCTAGGATGAAGCAACGTTCCTTCTTCAAATTCTACATTTGCTTTTCTCTTTCTCCCAAATCCAGGCGCATGGCCCTGGATGGTATGTGTAGCCGACATGAAAAGGCACGTGGCTAGGAGGATATTCGTGTCCGGCAGCCCAAAGAGAACTGCAATGCTAGCAGTGCAAACTTGCTCGTCGGGCTAAGCCTTCCCATCCAGGAAGGATTTGGGGGATTGGCAAGTGGAAGCTGACAAAGCAACTGCACAAGTCGCAAAATCAACATCAGAGAGAAAGAGAGACCCGGGTGCCTATTGCTCTCTGTTTCCAACATTTTTCTGGGCCCAGTCTATTAACAATGGGTGCGCTTGATAGGGGAGCTAAGCTGTTTTGGTTCCTAAAGACAGATTCCTGACTTCTTTTTGGACTTCTAGGATCAAACCATCAGTGAATAACAAAAATAACAGATGGTGATAATGATGATGGCGATGATATTTGTTACCTGCCTGTCGTCCCGGCTTGAGGCAGGTGACAACATGGTTAAAATAGACAGATAGAATATAACACTATTAAAGTAAAGGTAAAGGTTTTCCCCTGATGTTAAGTCCAGTTGTGACTGATTCTGGGGGTTGGTGCTTATCTCCATTTCTAAGCCAAAGAGCCGGCGTTGTCCATAGACAACTCCAAAGTCATGTGGCCGGCAGACTGCATGGAGCACCGTTACCTTCCTGCCGGAGTAGTACCTATTGATCTACTCACCATATAATGCAGTTCAAATTGCATTCTCTGACAGTGTAAATACAGCCTTACAACTCACAATGTAATAATAATAATAATAATAATAATAATAATAATAATAATAATAATAACCATTGATCATATCTTCAACTGTTGTAAGAAAATCTCACAGACAGACTACAAACAGAGGCACAACTATGTGGCCCAAATGATTCATTGGAACTTATGACTGTATGGAGCACCGTTACCTTCCCGCCAAAGCAGTACCTATTGATCTACTCACATTTGCATGTTTTCAAACTGCTAGGTTGGTAGGAGCTGGAGCTAACAGCGGGCGCTCAAGCCGCTCCCAGGATTTGAACCTGGGACCTTTCGGTCTGCAAGTTCAGCAACTCAGCGCTTTAACACACTGTGCCACCAGGGGCCATTATAATTCTATTACAATGCATTTATTAAAATACACATAACAAGAGCTTCCACACAGCAGATTCCAAGGGAGCACTGTTTTTCTGGGACTTTTATGAAGAATGAGGTTTGACACATTGCCACACATTTTCCAAAATCTATTGGTATAGTCATAGAATCATAGAGCCAAAAGAGATCTCGTGGGACATCCAGTCCAACCCCCTGCCAAGAAGCAGGAAAATCGCATTTAAAGCACCCCTGACAGATGGCCATCCAGCCTCTGTTTAGTCAGCCCTCGACATTTGCTCAGGTTAAGAGTATAGGACCCCCAAAGAAGTGAAGAAAACTCACAATGCTATTTTTAAATAATAATAATAATAATAATAATAATAATAATAATAATACACTTATCTAAGAATCTCTAGGTCCTCCAATACAACCCTATAGTCAATGCCTGCAAGATGTTAACTAGAGCGTGCCATTGGAGAACCTAGGGAGACTTATAGTGCATCTACACTGTAGAATTAATGTAGTGTGAGACCACTTTCACTGCCATGATTCAATGCTATGAAATCTTGGGAGTTTTAGATTGGTTTTTTGTTTTTTGTGCCAGGAGTGACTTGAGAAACTGCAAGTCGCTTCTGGTGTGAGAGAATTGGCCATCTGAAAGGACATTGCCTAGGGGGCGTCCCGAGGCTTCTTTCATGTCCCTACATGGGAAGCTGGAGCTGACAGATGGGAGCTCACCCCACTCCTCAAATTCGAACCTCCAACCTTTTGGTCAGCAGTCTTGTTGGCACAAGGGTTTAACCCATTGCGCCAGCACTCTTAGTCAGAGAAGGCAAAACTACTATTTACATACTATTGAGCTATCTCAATTACTGTGGTATCAAACTGCATTAAGTCTACAGTGTAGATAGATGCACCTCATGTGAAATAATCCATTAATAATCAAGTCCAGAGAAGTGAAGCCCACAAATGTGAAGGGCTGACTGTATTTAAAAGGAGTGCATGAATTGCTTGGATATAAATAACAAGACATTGGGCCTTTGCCGAGATGCTCGCCCAGGTTTTTCCCGGTGTTTATTCATTCTATGGAAGCACAAGATGCAAGACAAGGTACTTGCAAAGAGAGAAGTGTCTAGCTCATCCCTGTCCTTGCTGCACTAAGTGTCGATGTATGACCACCGTACCTGTTTCTCATCGATGACTGTGGACCAGTTGACTTGAGGCTCAATTTCTTGTGGCGTGAAGTTGTAGATCTGGTCATGCTTCACTCGCAGGTTGTTAACTCTCTCCTTGAGCTGCCGGATGCTAAAGAAAGGAAGGAGAACCACAGCTATGGTTGGTTTCTCTGAACGAGAGACACCAACTACACCATTCTTTTCCCTGGAACAGGAAAAAAAAACTAGACTTCTGCCCTAAATTGAAAGCAGTACAAATTGTGAATATTGCCCAAAAGGTGATCAATCGGGGAGCATGTTAGTAGACTGTTAGGAATTGTGGGCGTTAAAGTCCAAAACATCTCGAGGGCTGATGAACCCATCGCGAGACATGAGATCCACCTCCCCAGAAGCACAATCCGCCACCAATCAATCCCAGACTCACTCCTCCGTGATCATGTCTCCCTGGGGATGTTTCATGTGCCGAGCGATGGCCGCGTCTCCATCCAAGACGTAGAGGAGCTTATCCGATTCGATCAGCTTGTCCGCCGTATGGTCCTGATAAAGAGGGGACTGACCGGCCTTGAGCCTGTGGAGGTCCTGGTTTGGGGTCAGGAAAGAAGGAGCAGATTTACACAAGCTTGCACAAAGATCTACCACAACTTCATTCTGACACGGAGAGGGCGAAGGGCACAGAATCCTCACGATAAAGTGGGAAAAACAATTAAAATCCACTAATTTTCTTTTGGACCTAGGAGAATGCATTTCTAGGAACCTCAGAGCTTTTCGAACGTTCGTTGTTGTTATTTGGACATAAGATAAAGGTTTCTCCTGACATCAAATCTAGTCGAGTCCGACTCTGAGGGTTGGTGCTCATCTCAATTTCTAGGCCGAAGAGCCGGCGTTGTCCATAGACGTCTCCTAGGTCATGTAGTTGGCATGACTGTATAGAGCAGGGGTCCCCAAACTAAGGCCCGGGGGCCGGATGCGGCCCTCCAAGGTCATTTACCTGGCCCCCGCTCTCATTTATAATATAATATTTTTATATCAGTTTTAATAATATAATAAATATACATATGATATTGATAATATTATCATGTTATACAATGTAATGCTAATAATAATACCATATAATAATATTAATTATATGTTATATATTACACTAGCTGTGCCCGGCCACGCGTTGCTGTGGCATTGTCTGGTAGTGTTGGTGAGAAATTGTTGAGGTAGTGGTGGTATTGAATGTCTGTTGTATGGTTGTCTTTATGTTTAGTATGCATTTGGTTGTTTGTGTACTGTAAACGTGGTGAGGGTAGAGGGGGTGTATGTCCCTGTGTAGTATTGTATAGTTTTTATACGTTGTCCGTGTGTTGTGAATGCTTGGATTGTGTCCTGCTGCATAGTAGAAAGGGTTGGGTTGGATGGCCCTTAGTGGTCTCGCCAAACTCTTGTGCCTGTCCCCTGGGCTGAGTAGGTTTCTAGGAGACCAGATGGGTGGAACTTAGCCTTAGGACTTTATTTTTCTTTTCTTTTTGTTGTATCAACCTGGAGGCGTGGATGATGGGTTGTGTTGTCAAATTTCGAGGTTGGGGGGCCTGTAGTTTTGTTGTTTTGTCTGCTGCCCTGATGCCATCACTCTTTTATATATATAGATAGATTATATAATAGTATAGTGGTATAGTTCAATATAGTATTATATAATGCTAATATTGTATTATGCTAATAATATCATATATTGTATGTACATACAGCTGCTCTGAGTCCCCTTCGGGGTGAGAAGGGTGGGATATAAATGTAGTAAATCAATGCAGTAAATAAATAATTAATTTTAGACTTAGGCTTAGCCAAAATCTGACATGACTTGAAGGCACACAACAACAACAACAACAACAACAACAATCCTAATTAACTTGACTATCTCATTGGCCAGTAGCAGGCCCACACTTTCCATTGAAATCCTAATAGGTTTATGTTGGTTAAAATTGTTTTCATTTTTAAATACAGTAGAGTCTCACTTATCCAACATAAACGGGCCGGCAGAATGTTGGATAAGTGAATTTGTTGGATAATAAGGAGGCATTAAGGAAAAGCCTATTCAACATCAAATTAAGTTATGATTTTACAAATTAAGCACCAAAACATCATGTTAGACAACAAATTTGGCAGAAAAAGTAGTTCAGTACACAGTAATGCTATATAGTAATTACTGTATTTATGAATTTAGCACCAAAATATCACGATATATTGAAAGCATTGACGACAAAAATGCGTTGGATAATCCAGAACGTTGGATAAGCGAGTGTTGGATAAGTGAGACTCTACTGTAAATACTACATAGCATTACTGCGCATGGAACTACTTTTTCTGTCAAATTTGTTGTATAATATGATGTTCTGGTGCTTAATTTGTATAACGATTACCTAATTTGATGTTTAATTGGCTTTTCCTGAATCCCTTCTTATTATCCAACATATTCACTTATCCTGCCGGCCTGTTTACGTTGGATAAATGAGACTCTACTGTATATTTCTAATCTTATATTATCTGCTCAGAACTGGATTATCTGAGGCTCCTTCTTCACAGCTGTATAAAATGCACACTGAAGTGGATTATATGGCAGTGTGGAGTCAAGATAATCCAGTGCAAAGCAGATAATATAAAATTATAAATGGGTTATATAGCTGTGTGGAAGGGCCTTGAGTCTACACTGCCATATAATCCAGTGCAAATTAGATAATCTGTGGAAGAAGCCTAAGTGAGGCCTAAATCTGCCTGTCCCCTAACTGAAACCTGGCTGTCCCTTGGTTGCTAGGCAACCAAGTGGGCAGAGATTAGCCCTCTAAACTGGCAGCAATTGGATAAAAAAATTATTGCTCTCCCTCTAATTAGGACTTTATTTTTCTTTTCTTTTTGTTGTATCAACCTTGAGGCGTGGATGATGGGTTGTGTTGTCAAATTTTGAGGTTGGGGGGCCTGTAGTTTTGTTGTTTTGTAAGTTGCCGTGATGCCATCACTCTTTTATATATATAGATATAATATTACAGTATAGTGGTATAGTTCAATATAATAATATATAATGCTAATATTGTGCTATGCTAATAATATAATATACTAGCTGTGCCCGGCCACGCGTTGCTGTGTCGAAGTATGGTGATATGGGAAATAAAGTATTGAGGAACTGGTGGTAGTTAAGGTAAAGGGTAAAAGTTTTCTCCTGACATCAAGTCCATTATAAATGGGTTATATAGCTGTGTGGAAGGGCCTTGAGTCTACACTGCCATATAATACAGTTAAATTCAGATAATCTGTATTTTATAGGCAGTGTGGAAGAGGCCTAAGTGAGGCCTAACTCTGCCTGTCCCCTGGGCTGAGTGAGTTGCTAGGAGACCAAGTGGGCAGACCTTAGCCTTCTAACTGGCAGCAATTGGATAAAAACAATTATTCCTCTCCCTCTAATTAGGACTTTATTTTTCTTTTCTTTTTGTTGTATGAACGTAGAGGCATGGATGAGGGGTTGTGCTGCCAAGTTTAGTGTTTCTGGGATGTGTAGTTTTGTTGTTTTGTCCTAGGCCGAAATTTCATTACCCTTTTATATATATAGATTGTATGTACATACAGCTGCTCTGAGTTCCCTTCGGGGTGAGAAGGGTGGGATATAAATGTAGTAAATAAATGTAGTAAATGAATAAATAAATAATTTTAGACTTAGGCTCGCCCACTTGACTTGAAGGCACACAACAACAACAACAATCCTAATTAACTTGACTATCTCATTGGCCTGATAGTTTTATGTTGGTTAAAATTGTTTTCATTTTTAAATATTTTATTGTTCTTTCATTATTGTTGTTTTGCACTACAAATAAGACATGTGCAGTGTGCATAGGGATTTGTTCGTATTTCTTTTTCAAATGATAATTCGGCCCCCTCAACAGTCTGAAAGATTGTGCTTAAAAAGTTTGAGGACCCCTGGTATAGAGTGTCGTTACCTTCTCACTTTTGATCTACTCACATTTGTATGTTTTCGAATTGCTAGGTTGGAGGAAGTTGGGGCTAACAACGGGAACTCACCCCATTCCATGACCTTTTTGAACCCAAAAAGCACAAACTGGTGAGAACTGGTCTCAGAATTGGTGCAAAGACAACCTGGATAAATACAGGTACAACTGCCACCAAATCCTTAGGCCAGAGCTTTGCAAACATTTCATTTTTAGACACGCATCGTTTCGAAACACAGTAATTCAGTTTTACTAGCAAACCTGAAGTTAGACCAACCCCTTATAAGACATAAGGACACATGCATACATTGTAATAATGAGATGTATGGGAACAAATCATATATCACGAAAACCTTTCATTTATAGCTTTAAAAATATATGATTTACGGCTCAATTCCCCTAGAGTCAGAGGTCTCTCATTACGTTTGAACGACACACCAACACATCACAGCCGACGCACTAATTTGTCGCGACACACAGTTTGGAAAGCTGTGCCTTAGGCTTTTTGACCAGTTTGGGTGAAGCCTGTGAGTGATCCCTTGGTGCACCAGTTTTGCTTTCTTTTTGGCGTGCCAGATCCAAGTATTTTTGCTTTCCCAGGCATTTTAAATGCCCTGCTAATTGACCGACTGTTTCATCAAGTCAGGCTGTTTACGGATGAATCATTTTTGGCCTCTTCACTTGTAATTTTGTGCTATTAGCATATTGCGTTTGTTGTTCTGTAATTTTATGAACCTGGGAATCCTTGATGAAGGCTTGCTTATCCATTAAAAATGTTTGTGTACACATTTCCAGAGTGCCACACAAGTGCTTATGACCTAAATATAATCACTCCCCCTAAGTAGAGTTGTTCCATTGAATCAGTTGAATTTACACAATTGGGTTTTAGATAGCAAAGGCAGGATTTCAAGGTGTGCATAAGCTGACTATTTCATTTTTTAAAACATGACCAACTTGTGGAACGCAACTCACATTTTGCATCTTGGTGTCTGCCTCCACAATGTTTCTCTCCACCTGGTCGGCATTTTTTTGCAGCTTCTCTATCAGTTCTGACAATTCCTTGCTGGAGATGCTGCAAAGGCAGAAAAGACCAAAAATTCAAAAACAGGGAAAACAGCAGGGTTTGGTCAAATGCAAAACTGACTAATCTCAGAACCAAGGACACGAGAAACAACCATATACAAAATGCCCTGAATATATGCAAATATTTTCCCCCTCTCAGCCTTAGTTGGCGGTGCAGTGGGGTTTCCTTGCAGAAAGTATGTTTGAAAGATTTAACAAGTCTGCTTTCATTTACAACATGGTTGTATAACTTCCTTATTTGCAGAAGCACATTAGGTTCTAATTATAATAATTTTACTACAGTGGATTATCTCTTATTGGAAGTGTTTTGGACTTTAGTTGTTTGGGAACTTTGGCATCTTGCGTTTGCATAATAACATATCTTGGAGATGAGAAGTTCATGGGATGTTTCCTATGCACCTTCTACACAACTTTGAAGGTACACTAGAGTCTCACTTATCCAAGCCTCGCTTATCCAAGCCTCTGGATAATCCAAGCCATTTTTGTAGTCAATGTTTTCAATATATCATGATATTTTGGTGCTAAATTCGTAAATACAGTAATTACAACATAACATTACTGTGTATTGAACTACTTTTTCTGTCCAATTTGTTGTATAACATGAAGTTTTGGTGCTTAATTTGTAAAATCATAACCTAATTTGATGTTTAATAGGCTTTTCCTTAATCCCTCCTTATTATCTAAGATATTCGCTTATTCAAGCTTCTGCCAGCCCGTTTAGCTTGGATAAGTGAGACTCTACTGTAATTGTATATAATGTGTTGTTGAAGGCTTTCATGGCCAGAATCACTGGGTTGCTGTGAGTTTTCCAGGCTGTATGTCACTCTCTCCTGACGTTTCAGAGGTTGTCAGGAGAAAATGCTTCTGGAAGATGACCATACAGACTGGAAAGATCACAGCAACCCAATTTTATATAATGTTTTTAAATAATGTTGTGTATGACACAAACTTTGTGTACATTGAACCACCAGAAAGTAAAGGTATCACCATCTCGGCCACCCAGGAGGACAGTTTCTGGTTTTGAAGTAATCTGGATTTCAGAATTCTGGAAAACGGATGTTCAACTGCATTGAGGGATGAAGTTGTAACCTTTAACTTTCCAAGAATCAATGCTAAAAACATGGGGCTCGGTTGTTGCCTATTCCTCCTCCTCTTTCTTCTTTTCTTCTCTGGCTCCTTCTAACAATAACTTAATGTACACATTGCGCAGATGACTTTTTCCAGAATCATCCCATCATGGATAAGTGAGACTCTACTGTAATAACAATACATCAAGTCAGAACCGGTTCCCATATGATTTCGAGCTTATAGTTGCAATAAGTCAGGGTCAATAACATGAAAGCACCATTGACTAAAGAATCACATGTTGTTACAGCATAGAAACCCAATGGGATTGCATAGTGGTTAAGATGCTTGTGACGTAGACAACATCATCATCATCATCATCATCATCATCATTTAATTACTTATTAATCGCCCTCCATCCACGATGCTCTAGGCGATTTACAAGATAAAATTGTAAAGGATAAAAATACATACATACAAATATTGATAAAAATTAAAATAGATTAAAAGCTCTAGTAAAGAGCCAGGTCTTGAGTGCGAGGGTAAAAGGCCCCAACTCACGCATGGCTCTCATACAGGGTGGCAAGGCATTCCATAAGGCAGGGGCAGAGATAGAAAAAGCTCTGCATCTGGTCCTTTCCAAGTGCACTTCTCTAGGACCCGGTACATAAAGTAAGTCTCGTTGGGATGGTCGTTGTGGCCTCCGATGATGGGAGAAGGAGAGACGGTCCCTAAGATACGATGGGCCCTGGCCATAAAGAGTTTTAAAAGTCAGGACTAGCATCTTATATAGACCACAGTAATCAGTTGGAAGCCAATGCAGATGCTGCAGCACTGGTGTTATGTGGCCTTTCATGGGTGTTCTTGTGAGTAGCCTGGCTGCCGCATTCTGAACAATACGGAGCTTCCGGGTCGTGGACATCGGAAGGCCAATATACAGGGCGTTGCAATAGTCCAATCTAGACGTGACCGTGGCCTGGATGACTGTTGCCAGAGCCTCATCAGATAGATAGGGTGCCAGTTGCCTCGCTTGTCGTAGGTGGAAAAAGGCCTGTTTGCTGGCAGCAGCGACCTGAGCTTCCATTGTCAGCTGCGAATCCAAAATGACACCCAGGCTCTTAACGGTGGGCGAAGGAGATAGGGCAGCACCATCGAAGGTGGGAAGCAAGAGGGTCAGACCAGTCGAGCGGCCATGCCAGAGAATCTCCGTCTTCGCCGGGTTCACCTTCAGTCTACTAGCACCTAGCCAGTTCGACAGAGCCTCCAGACAGAAGGTGAAATTGTCTGGTATTGACGTTGCTCCAGGCTCCAGGCGCAGAAGGAGTTGGGTGTCGTCTGCATATTGATAGCAGTCTAGGCCGAAACTCCGAACCAAACTAGCAAGGGGTCTAATGTAGATGTTGAAGAGAAGAGGGGAGAGAATGGCACCTTGGGGTACCCCACACAGGAGGGGAGATCTGTCGGAGACTTGACCCATATACTCCACGCATTGGCTCTGGTTTCGCAGAAATGAGTTGAACCAATTGAGGGCCTGACCGCGAACTCCGGACATGGCGAGACGGTGAATCATTAGATCGTAGTCAACGGTGTCAAACGCTGCGGTAAGGTCGAGAAGTACCAGAAGCGCTGATCCGCCGCTATCAGACTGGCAACGAAGTTCATCTGAAATGGCAACCAGGACTGTCTCCGTCCCATGGCCAGGGCGGAAGCCTGACTGGAAAGGGTCCAGGCCGGCTGTATCATCCAGAAATTGTTGCAATTGTCCCAGCACAGCCCGCTCTATCATCTTACCCAAGAATTAGACAAATGGGGTAAATGATCTTTGTAAGCCAATAAGGATATGCTTGCTAATTTCTGTGGAGGTGATAAAAACCCTTGCAACCATTTTGGAAATTCGGACAAATCCTTTGATTGCATGTATGCATGTATTTGTCACATTGCTACGGCCACACAATAAATAGTTCTTTTGCAGTTTGAAGATCCAACTTTCGTGGTGTTTTTCCTCGCCCTCTCCACAGAAAAGGGGCCTCCTGCTTTTGACTTTGGATTAAGAGGAGTATTTTTTACATCTTTTACATCTTTGCCCCTTCGAAAGTGTTTTTAACTTGGTCTCTACTATGTGTCCAAAGCCACAGTTTGGTTATGCAGTGGAGTAGCGAATATCCTTCCCTACCCTGAGGCCACTTTGGATCTGGTTTGGCAACGAGGTGGATTTCTGAGACAAAACCAAGATGGCATCATGCCACCCAAATGGCAGCTGGCGGTAATCTTGTCTTCGGGGAACGATAGTAGTCCTAGAAAGGAAACCTGGCACATGTGCCCAATGGAGGTGTTGGCTAGATCTGCCCTAGGTCCAAGAGAAAATGTATATTTCAAAATAATAACATCTCATTTGGGCATAATGGCTGCCTCTCCCTGCTCCAAATGCCACCTTCGAGTGCCAACTCAGGAGAATGCCCAGTGCAGGGCCTTCCAAACCGTGCATCCCGACACGTTTGCACCATAGAAATGTATATTACTATCTTACAAATTATATATATATCGAAATTATAAATGAAACCTTGCGCTTGCCTTCCTTAAATTCTTTGCTCACCGCAGCGATCCGGTCCTTGTGAACCGTGAAAGGCAAACCAGTTTGAAAATGTCGTTTTGCAGGTGCAAAGAGGAGACGCCTAGGGTCTAACTCAGAGAATGAACTTCTCAATATGAGTGCGTTGTTATTATTGTGTGTGTATGTTTTTTTTAAAAAGGAGATTTGTCCCTCCCAGT